>NW_023270268.1:23244939-23500030 GCF_011800145.1 Mirounga leonina
AATTATAAGGAATCACATCCATCCTCAAAAAGGGGCTTTCCTCCTTATTGCTTGTTTGCATGGGGTACAACCAAATAAATAATGTCTAAAGAATACAATAAATCGGGCGCCTGGGTGGCTCAGTTGGTTAAGCGACTGCCTTCGGCTCAGGTCATGATCCTGGAGTCCCGGGATCGAGTCCTGCATCGGGCTCCCTGCTCAGCGGGGAGCCTGCTTCTCCCTCTGACCCTCCTTCCTCTCATGCTCTCTCTCTCTCTCAAATAAATAAATAAAATCTTAAAAAAAAAGAATACAATAAATCAAATTATATTAATATTAATTCAGTGTTTATTTTAAGAAGTATATAAAAGGTATATAAATGATGATATTAAAAGTAAGATAGGGAGTTTTATTGACCTAGTATAGCAGATTTCATTTTCCAAAGATGACCACGTTCTCTCCCATCTTACCCCTTCCATGGAGAGGTGAGATTTGTGTTCTCTCCCCTTGAATTTGGGCAAACTTGTGACTATAGTATAAGTGATGCTATGTGAAATCTGAGGCTAATTTATGAAAGTTGACACAGCTTTCACTGGATTCTCTTTTGGGACATTTGCTCTTGGAATCCAGCGACCATGGTCTGCAGGAGCCCAGACTGCATGGAGATGCTATTGTAGAGGTGTTCTGATTGACAGGCCCAGCTAGGGTCTCAGCCAATGGCCAAATTAAACTGCTAGACCTGTGGATAAGTGAGCAGATGATTCTAGCCCCCAGACATCAAGTCATCCTTCAGAGTCTTCCCGACTGATGATCCAGATATCATGGAGCAGAGACGTGCTGTGCCCCCATGACCTTTTTGAATTTCCAACTACATCTCCTGTGGGATGCCAGCAATGTGTTTGTATTTCAGATTCTGAGATATTGTATTACTCAAGTAAAGTTTGGGATGGTTTGTTAGGCAACAGTAGTAATTGGGACCACTCTTTAATGCTGGTAGGGCAGATATCTTCTATTTGCCTCTTTATCCCCAAATCTGCTTTCTACCTGTCTACGCTATGCTCTCTTCCCTGTGGATGCTGACCAGCATGGACTATATCAACAGGCTCCTCTGCCCTCCAGTGCCCTGTTATGTCAGCCAAGGGAGACTCCAGAAGGAGTTCAGAGGGAGAGAGAATAGAGAGGTCAGAAGAATTATCCCTCTGGCTTTCTCTCGGAGAAGATGGCTCAGCTCCTTCAGCTCCAGACACTGCTATTCTCAAGATGGCCCACTTTACATGTCTCTCTCCTGCGTTCCAAATCCATATGCATTTAACATTCAATGCTGCTTTCTCCTCTCATTCCCTGCAGTATAGTAGTGGGGTCATAACCTTCTGTTAGTTATTCTTTGTGCTGCTCTGACATCCATTTTGTAGGCCTTTAACCAGTTCAGTTAAATAAAACCAAACTTCCCACTTCACTGCCCTACTTAGATAAGGCCCACATCCTGACTTCATTTGACCATTCCCAAGTTCTGTTCTTACCATACTCTTACCAAGAGTATGAGACAGCTGGTAACAAAACACTTAAATTTCCACCAGGCATATAGTCCCCCAGGGACCACCTTCTACCCTTCAACTAACCAATTTCCCATGAGCCTGGGAATCCCACTTAGCTAATATCCTGGATCCCAATAAAGACTGGCCTACAGTTCCCTCCCTTTCAATCCCTATTTGCTGTGTGAGCCCTTGCATCACCCAAATTCCTGTTGGCCCTACGAGGCCTGCGAGGGTTTCATCTGTGGAACCTGTGAGTAATAAATTCTACTTTCCTTTGGCCTTCTCGTCTCTTGAGTGCCCATTCACTGTGCTGGCACCAGAAACCATCATCTTAGTACACCCTGTCCTGGGTAACATACAACAGTGACAATTGTTGCTGCCACCAGGTTCCTGCATGCATATCCCTGCACATCGGCTTTTTGTATTCTAAAATTATTCTAAACATGAGTGAGCTGTGTATTTCCTGTTGGGAATGAATGATACAGCTAATGGTTGGTTTACCTGAATCTTGAATTTTAACCCCTGTATAAAGGCAGATGCTTCTCACCTGAATTTTTTTAATGATACTTATAACTCTGTAATTGTTATTTAAGTTCCTTCTCGTCTTATTGGTTTATCTTTCTATCCCCCCCTTTTAAATGTCTTGCTCACACATTCATATTAAAATTGCCACAGACCTGGAATCCATTCTTGGTAAGCTAGGTTATTAGGGGTTTGGGTTTATATCCTGGAGTTTATATTTTTTTTCTTCCAAAAGTCCCCACATAATAGGGCTGAGGCAGCTGACACTGTCTTGTCTCTGCCCTGGGAATTATAACTGACCTTGGTCACAGTTTCGTCCATTGGTACATCCAGCTTTGGGGATCAAGGATTTCGAAGATAAATGGGAGTAGGTAGAACCTAATAGGGCTAACTTTGGTTAACATTTTTGTTCTGATGAGTTTTTTTGTATAATCAAGAGCAGATATAAATAATTCTATGGACCTGTTTATTCTTTTATAGGTAATCACATAGGTAAAAAAGTAATTATTTTGGTTATGATTTCTTCTTTTCAAACGTTATGGAAACTTTGTATAAATTAAACACACAGCGAATGAGGTCATAGTTCTAGGCAGCCATTTACCCTGAACAGAACAGGTTTTGTCACAATTTGCCAAGACTTTTGGTTTAGGCGGGAGTAGTTAGGTGAGGCTTAGTTTTAAAACTGAGAAAATGTTAATGCATTCATTTGTGATGGCCGTTAGTAAAAGTACACTGGACGTCAGTGCAAGAGAGCTGAATTCAAGTCCTGACTCTAGAATTCTCCACATGCTTTTGAACAAGGCCTTCAACTTCTCTGTATCTGTTTCCTCAATTCAGAGGTTGTCCTGAGAGTTGAATGCTGTCATGTAAATGATAGCAAACAGCAAAGAGCTGGCAAACGTGTTGTAGATCTTTAAACGTTACTTCAACCTAGACATAGTGCTTATTTGTGGTTCCAAGTTATATACTAGATAATAGAGGAGGAGTTCCTTGCTTTATAACAGGTTGCATGTATTCTCACACAGAGGTGTGCAGTGACTGACTTATCGTATGTTTTGGTAAACGGAAGAAAGGAGGGAAGGAAGGAAGGAGGGAGGGGGGGAGGGAGGAAGGAAGGGAGGGAGGGAGAGAGGAAGGAAGATATAACCATGATATGATTAAAGAGTCTAAAATTATTGAGATGAGTGGCAACCACGTTGTATCTGGATTAAGGGTTTGTTATACCCCTCTAGAGTTTGATGACGATTTTTCGGAATCATTTGTCTTTAGTCCACATTGTACAAAACCCTCACCTAGATTGTGCCCCCAAGTGCGGGACTTTACAGAAAGTTTTTTGTTTTTATCTCCAAGAAGATAATCATAAAACAGTATTGTCCCACTGAACCTCTGTCATGCCATAATTTTTGCTTTGTTAATAAATAGTTGTAGCAAGATAAATTGGAGCATCTGCAGCCATCTGACTTGGGAGATCTGATTAAAACTGTAGGAGGTCAACAGAAAATGAAGGAGATAAATATTATTTTTAGGCCCTAATCTGGGAGCTGCTTGTCACCTGCTCATTTGAACAATTCACACTGCTCGGTGAATCTGTTTCTCACAAACACATATGTGGATGTGGTAGTTGGCTCCTAAGCCAACCCATAAAAGCCTTTTTAATGGCTGATACACCTGAAGCAGTCTTTGTGTCTGCAGGGCAATGTAGTCAAGGTTTCCCTGTGCAGTGGCAGGAATATGTCTGTCTTTCCAGCTCCGTGAGATAGGGAGTTCCTTTCTCCCTTCCAATCCCTTCAGCTGTCATCCAACAGGGAGGAGGACATGCTACCTGGAGGATTTGAGCCTGGACTGTTTGCCTTGGACTGAGTTCAACAGGAGTGAAGATCAGAGGAGGCATTTCTGGGACGAAAAAAAGGGAAATGTTAAGTTAAATGACTCTAAAGGACCATGTATAATAATATCAAGACTATTAACTTTTTATTCACCCATCAAATCTTTTTTTTTAAAAAAGATTTTATTTTTAAGTAATCTCTACACCCAACGTGGGGCTCGAACTTATAACCCTGAGAATCAAGAGTCGCGTGCCCTACCGACTGAGCCAGCCAGGTGCCCCCATCCATCAAATCTTTCATGTTTTTGGAAAAAAAGTATGTTTTGAAGAAAAAAAAGTTGCACACAATGTCTAGCATAAATTTTATCTATAATCATGTAATTAGGCAGTGATAAATTAATCATATGATTTAAGAGCTATAAGAATTCAGCCATTTCAGTGCATGATTATGAACGCACAGTTGCGTTTTTATGAAGGGTCTCCAAAGAAGCTTTCTGTAATGATTCCTATCGCACAAGGAGCAATGAGTGACCTTTCCTGGGTTCACAGGGAAGAAGTCTCTCCAGGACAACTTCCGTTACTCCTGTCCAACTGAGCAGAGAACAGTTCTCTCACCTCCATGTTAGTCCTTTCTTCCACAGGGTTTGGCTTCGAAACCTGGAATCAGAGAAGTAGATTCATTATTAGCCCTGCATTCACGTCTTCTTAAACATCCTACTTAGAAATGAGAACAATTTTCACTTCAGTTCTCAGAGACTGTGCTTTCAGCCTGGGGGCTCACGTGGCAAGGCTGCCATCTAGTGTGCAATAGGCTTCATTACATCCTGAAACCAGAAAAGAGAATTGCAGGACCGCACATGCCAGTATGCTATCAGCGTTAGCTATATTGGGGGATTTGCTGGTGATTTTAAGACAAAAACAGGTCAGAGATCACTAACAAAATTACTATTCTTTTTTTTTAAAGATTTTATTTATTTATTTGACAGAGAGAGACACAGAGAGAGAGGGAACACAAGCAGGGGGAGTGGGAGAGGGGGAAGCAGGCTCCCTGTGGAACAGGGAGCCCGATGCGGGGATCGATCCCAGGACCCTGAGATCATGACCTGAGCCGAAGGCAGACGCTTAACGACTGAGCCACCCAGGCGCCCCAAAATTACTCTTCTTAATCACATTTCTATGACTACAAATATCTCCAAGCTGCAGCCCTTACGTTTGGGGGTACTTTGCAGTACCTTACATGGACACATCCTTGGGCTCTGATTTGTGGGAGAAATCACAACTGCTAAAATTAGATCGTATGTACAGAGATTAGATTCAGCAGAAAATTTCTTGCTTTGCTGCTGATTTTCAAACAAATTTAAATAGTTTATATAAATAATGTTGGTGTCCTTAAGTCCCTTATAGCTTGACAAGGTATCACTGAATTCATGCCAAAGACTTTCATAGAGAGAATTTTAGCTAAGAGGCAGCATAAGATGGTGATTAACATCAAGAGCAGAAGTCACTATGAAGACCTGCTCAAACAATTATGATGTAAATGGCCTCTCTTGTTAAAACATATAACCCAAAGAAAGGAAATCCTGGCTGAGGAAGAAAAGAGCTCAGCATGGACTCATGCCATTGATATGATGAAATCAGTAAACACTCTGGAGACTTTTGTGACTTATTCCTTGCAGGAGACCCCATTTCCCAACAGATAGATGGCCTTGTCTATTTAAAGTCCACAAGGTAACCAGATCTTGCCTACAGTAACCAGTTTTTGTGTTATAATTTGTAACACCTCACCTTACTGAAAAAGTATGAATGGTCCAGTTTCCTGAAGTTAGGAGAAGCTAACTTGTGTTGAATAGCTATTTTGTGCCATTATATTAATCAATTGAATCCTTTCCATAATTCTGTGAGGAACACACAATTATCTACATTCTGTGGCTGTAGTCAAGGCTCATAAAATTTAAGTGACTTTCTCAGAACCATACATATAAGCTCAGAATAGACTAAGGGGCAGGATACATGGACAAGTTCATATGGAATCAATCTGTATCCAGTACTAAAACATTATCTAAGTACTTGGAAAATTTCTTGACCATTAATCCAAGGATTCACATTAGATTCCTTACCATCACTTGGGAAATGTAATTAGTCATCTAGGACTGAAGGAGGAAAAAGCAAAAACAAGAGTATAAAACACTCCTCATTGGAATTGATCTCATCCCTGAGGAGCAAATGCTGATTAAACATTAGAAGAACATTTTTTTAATGTATGGCTGCATTATTAAGTTTTCCAAGGACCTTATCTGTCTCAATCAAGGGCTGCATTATTAGTTTTCCAAAAACCTTACCTGTCTCAACCAAGCCCTGTCATGTAGTTCACAAAGCAGGTGTCCCGGGATGCACACTCTGAGATGGAGTTATCATGCAGACAACTTATTAGAGCATATTTTCAGGACCAACACCTATAAAAGAAAAGAAGGATGGAGGATTGTGCTAAGGGAGGAGGTGAGCTGTGACAAAGATTCAGCTATGACCTTGGCCAATCCCAAGGGGAGCCCTGCAGTTGAGCCCTTCATAGTTGTTCTGACTTGGGCTGAGATGGCCAGGCCTTTACATATTTCTGTCGGTCAGCCATTGGATGACATGGGTCAGCTGCCCCAGGAAGGAGTGCGACCTTAGGCAAAGAATTACCAAAGGATTTTCAGGGGTAATTTCTGGAGATGGCTCACAGCTGAAAACTCTCAGCTGGCAGACTCCCAGTCACTGAAATGTCCCTCATTTCTGAAGAGAGTTCTGGTGGATCATCACAGTACCAACTACATATAACTCGTTGATGGTTAAGCCAATCTTCATATTCAGACCTGGCTCTAAGCACATGTTTTGTCCCTTACATTAGTTTGCCTGTCTGAATGCACAAGGAACACTGTTCATGATCGCCAAAGTTCTAACCTCTCTACCCAGGCTTCAGAGTACCTTAAAGAGCAAATCATATGTTCCTAGTTGCTCAAATCCATGTTCAATTTAATTACAATAATTCTGAACTAGACGTGGGAAGGGGCATCCTATCACATGGTATTTTCCCCCCACTCTCCAAATATAGTGAAGTAGTTCAGGGAAACCACTCTAGGATGCAGGCACATGGAGATGTACTGCAAGACTCTGTTAAAGGCAGGCAGCCCTGGACCCTTCCTTGATCCCTGAAAAGTGCTCTGCAGGGATGACAGCTGGTGTCCCTAGTAAACTTCCTCTAGCCTGAAAGAGGTGTTTGCAGCTTTGCAAAGGAATATGGTCAATGCTGCCAGACAGAAGCTTTTGTTTTTGCCTAAAAAGTGCTAGGTGTCTGAAGATCCACTGCAGGGAAACCAAGGTAAGTTAACAGTGATGCTTGAATGCTTCTCCTGGGTAGTGAGGAGTGAGCTGAAAGGAAGGAGTCAGACATTATCAGAATCATAAATGGAGTCTTAGTTTGGGTTCCTTTATAAGCAGAACCTGAGACAAAGACTCAAGTACAGACAGAGTTTTGGGGGAATGAGGAGGGTGGAGAAAGTGAGAAAGTAAGGAGAATGAGACAAGGAAAGAGTTTTAAATGATTTTTATTTTATTTTATTTTATTTTATTTATTTCAGAGAGAGAGCATGAGTGGGGGGAGGAGCAGAAGGAGAGGGACAAGAAGTCTCTGAGCTGAGTGGAGAGCCCAACTCAGGGCTCAATCCCAGGACTCTGGGATCATGACCAGAGCTTCTTTAACCAATCTTGAGGACTAAGCTATGCTGACCCAGGGATGACCCATAGGAAGCCAGGCTTAACAATAAAACAACAATATTTTTTTAAAAACTTAGCAGAGACAGCCATCATCACACTGTAGGGAAGATAGACCCTATATAAATAGTTCCCCATATAAACAAAGGAGAGTGAAGGAATAAGAAGAGTGATGGTAGGAGATAAGAGGACACAGAAATAGAAAAAGTAGTTTTCTTGAATTATTAATTCCATGGAGATACTGCTTGCTATTTTTATTAATCCTAGCATTATCTAATCTCCAGGCTCCATAACAACTGCTTATTTCCCTGAATCTTTCTAATCTAAAAAAAAATTGCTTAGCATAATTCACACAAATCCAACTATGTGTGCAGTGAAGAATTGCAAACCAGAAGAAGAGTCAGGACTTCCATGTTCCAGTAGCTTAGCAAACATAGATCTCTGGGTGCCAGAGGTCCAGACATCCAATAAAAATTTCCAGGGCCATTTTAATGGGGTATGGAACACAGGAGAAAATTTATCATTTATATTTTTGATATAATAAAAATGTGCTCTGAATTTTTAAAACGTTCTTGTAAATTCAGGAATCTATTCAAATAATTGTTAATACTGAGAAGGAAAAATGAGGTTATCACTCAACCTGTAGAGAATGACAGAATAGAGCAAAGTCAAAGGTGAAGGTTAGATGGATATCCAGTTGGATGCCTGATTCTTCTCAAATGGCAGCTGAATTGCATTTCTTCATCTTTTTCCCTCATTTCCTCCCTGTTTCTTTTCCAAATCTGAAATCTTAGTTTTCTTTTTATTCATCATCAAACTGTCACACTATTAGGTCTTTTAAAAAAATTAATTAAAACTGAGTTGAAATGGATTCATTCTCATTAATAGTACCAGTGCCAGACAATAATTCAAAATACAAAGAACTTTCATTTAATGCCACTCCAGCTTGGCATCTTTTGTGTTCCTCCTTTCCTTTCTGAGAGTCATCACCCTCATGACTTACTCAAATGTGGTTTCCCATTGTAGTGACTAAGATGGGATGGCATGGAGAGTTCGGGCTTACCAAACCTGACCTGCCTTGTTTTCTGTTCCTCACAGACCTGACTTTTAGTGAATTCTCAGGCTGGAAAACTAAATAATCTACAATAAAGTATCACTATTCCAGTTATGTTAATGGATATTCCTTCTTCCCTTTCAACTTTATTTAAATTTTCTTTAACCTATACTTCCTGCCATTTGCCTGTGTCTTTGTTCTGATCCTTTGCCAGATTTGGTAATTCTATCTCTTTATCCCGCTCAAATAGTTTCCAGTTGACTGCCACTGCCCTACTGTTGTCCCTGAGTGACCATTTCCCAGCTATTGGAATAACTTCCTAAAGCATCTCTGTTTCCAGTCCCCATCCCATGCCTTGATTCCAGTAAGCTACAGAAACTTTATCCAACACAGATTTATTCCTCTCCCATTCCTTTATGATGCTATTGTCATATATCTACATCTTTATATAAGCCCAACAATAGTTTTATAATAATTGTTTTCTGCAATCCCCTTTTAAATCAGTAGTGAAAAGAGAAAATATATGTATTTATACTTATATGTTTACTTATACATAAGTATATTTTTATTTTTGTATTTTTGTATTTTCTTATATCATTGTATTTACTGGTGCTCTTTCTTTGTGTGGATTCAGGTTACCATATGCTATCATGTCTTTTCAGTCTGAAGGACTTCCTTTAGTATTTCTTGTCATGAAAATCTGTTAGCAATGAATTCTTTCAGTCTTTGTATCTGGAGATACCTTAATTTTTGAATTCTAGTTATGCTTGTTATAGTTATTGGTTGACAGCTTTATTTTTTCAAGCACTTGGGATGTGTCATCCCACTGCCTTCTGGCCTCATTCCCCCACCGCCCCCCAGCATCTGGTAATTTTAATGTCATTTCCTTGTTCGTGATGAGTTGAGGGGTGTGTGTGTGTGTGTATGTATATGTCTTAGCCACTTTTAAGATTTCCCCTTTGACTTTGTCTATGACGTGTTTAGGTGTGGATCTCATTGTATTTGTCCCACTTGATGTTCATTAAGCTTTCTGGATGTGTAGATTAATGTTTTTTTCTTTTTGGTAACAATGTTTTGAAAATGTTTAGCCATTATTTCTTCATTTATTTTTCTGCCCCTTTCCCTCTCTCTCTGAGACTGTTTACATGTATATTAATATATTTTATGTTGTCCCATGTGTCTGAGGCTCCATTCGTTATGTTCTCCATTCTTTTTTTTTTTTTCTGTTCCTCAGATTGGATCATTTTTATTCACCCACTTCAGGTTTGCTGATTCTTTCTTCTGCCAGCTCAAATCTTCTGTTGAGCTATTTTAGTGATTTTTCATTTCACTTATTATATTTTTAGTATCTGACATTCCATTAGTTTTTATAATTCCCCTCTTTTTAATTGATGTTCTATACTTGGTGACCCACTGTTACCATACTGTCCTCTGATTATCAGAACATGGTTTCCTTTTGCTTTTGAACATATATAATACCTACTTTTCTTTGTCTGCTAAGTCCAACATCCGGGCCCCTTCAGAGAGTTTCTATTGAAACAGAGATAGTATCTCTCTGTATATTGGCTACATATTTTTATTTCTTTGCATGCCTTGTATTTTTTTGTTGTTGAAAACTGAGTATTTTAGGTATTTACTTGTATGCTCTAGATTCTGATTTCCACGTCTCAGAGGGGTTGTGAACGTTGTTAGGTTGTTGTTGTTTTTTTGTTTTTTTTTTTTTTGGTTGTTGTTCACTTGTTTGTTTAGTGATTTTTTCCTGAACTATTTATATAGGGTCTATCTTCCCTACAGTGTGATGATGGCTGTCTCTGCTAAGTTTTTTAAAAAAAATATTGTTGTTTTTATTGTTAAGCCTGGCTTCCTATGGGTCATCCCTGGGTCAGCATAGCTTAGTCCTCAAGATTGGTTAAAGAAGTGGTGGGAAATTTTAATCTTAACATGGCTTATCTAATCCATTTTCTGATTTTAGAGAGAAACACAAATTTCTAAATGCTTAGAGATATTCATGTATTGCATACATATTTGTAAGGGCTGTACTCTGTGTCCAATACTCTCTAAACTGTGGGAATGTAATGGTGAATAGGAAAGTCAACATTTCAACTTCCATGGAGCCTACAATCTCATAGGCATGGCAAAAGAAGGAGAAAAAAAATTCATAACAGGTCATATTCAGAGTGGGGAAAATATGAAGAAATAATAAGGTAAGTTTACTTTTTCTATTTTTAAAAAAACTTTATTTTTTCTATTTTTGGCTGTGTTGGCCATTTCAAATTTATTTTTCCCTAAATACAGCTGAAGACATCTAGTGAGACACCTAAGGCAATGATCAGAATTGCAAAAGGGAATCATGGCACTTCCTCATTTCTTGTTCTGTGATAGTAGAAAAAGAAAGCAAAGAAGGGAAAAGAATCATCTGTTTCATTTATGTCCACAACAAGCCTTGCCATCTTCAATAAATAACCCATTTCAGTTCTTACGTACCCATGCAAGGATTCTGATCAAATGACTGATTTCATTTCCTTGTAATGAGACAAGGTTATTTTCTTGTAATAATTAGAAACAAAATAGTTCTTCTTTGATTATTGGTATTCAGTTTGCCCTAGAAAATAATTAGAAACTTACAAATCTCTAATCCATGAGAATGGGAAACTACTGGTAAATGCAAAGTAGTAGTTCTGACCTATGCATGGTGGAATTTTCAAAATTATAATGAATGGGCTTGATTGAGGCATCAAATGTGGTTTTTTATAATGCAATTTATTTCTGTATGGTTGCTTTCAGGGACACACATCACAAATCACTATACAAATCATTGCAGTCTATCCAGCAAATACAATTCACAGCTATAAATATGGCATTGCATATATCAAGAAACTACAGTGTCAAGGAGCCAAAAAATGACTTTGAACAAGAATGTCACAGAGTATGGCATATTTGAGACACACTGAGTTGATTTGATTGTTTTATTATAGAGGCTATGAGATATTACAGATCAGAGAGAAAGATTTAGATTTTGAAGTGATGAATTATATAGTTATTCACAAACAATACAGATAGTTATATTGTTTCCCATTTTACAAGCAAAGCAAGAAAAAGATACTCAGAGAAATGGACTGAAAGGGAGGTTGCCCTTGCTTTCAAAGATTTATTTCTCCATTTACTTGTGATTTGTCCATTTCCCCCCTGAAATATCCAAGAAGAGTTTAGCTTCGGGAGAGGCAGTCTTGCTCAAGGAATAATTCTCTGGCTTCATTGTGGAGGAGCCCTTCAGCTGGTAGAAAATCACATTTTTGCTCCTAAGTAAAACGATTTGGCGACAAAACATAATGAATGGTAATTTTCAAAAGGAGTATGATTTTCAAAACAAACTTCACAATACTACATTCAAGAGGTTTCTTTGTGCCGTGATTAATGGAAGCAACTTCACCAGCTGAGCCTATGAGTCCCCAAGGACAACATTGTTTTATCTCAGGACTCAGAGAAAAGTTTTGATAGGTGGTCTGCTGGTATCAGTCCAGTGCAGGAACGGGAGGAGCCTTAGCTTGAAATTAGATCCAGCTCCTCCCAAAGCAGAAGGGATACTGGCAGTTTAAAAATGGAGGAATATTTTGTGTGTGTGTGTGTTGCTGGGGAAGAAGGTGCTAAGAGAATGTCTGGCTGACCCTGCAATTGAATGTGCTATCTTCAGTACTGTGGTTTCCAGTCATGCTTGTAGTAAAAACCTGGGAGTGTATATTACTTTCCTATTGCTGTGTCACAAAATATCACAAATTCAGCAGCTTAAAACAACATGTATTCATTATCTCACAGTTTCTGTGGGTCAGGAGTCCAAGCACAGCTAAAATGGTTTTTGCTCAGAGTCTCATGAGGCTGCAATCAAGATGTGGAAGGGGGTACATGCCTTTCTAGAGCTTTGATCTCTCTTCAAAGGTCATGTGATTGTTAGCAGAGTTTAATTCCTTATGTTTGAAGGTCTAAGGTCCCTATTTCCTAGAGGCCGCTCAGCATTCTCTGCCACATATCCTCTCTCCAAAGTGATAGTTTGCTTCTTCAAGGCCAACAGGGAGCATGTCTGCTGCTGCTTTTCTCTTAATTCTAGACCTACTCTTTTTAAGGGTCTAGATTAGGTCAGGCTCACTGGGGATAATCTCATTTTTGATGTTCTCAAAATCAATGGATTCGATATCTGATTTATACCTAAAAATCTCAGACTTTTTGGCATATAGTACAAACTAATCATGCAATGACATCCATCATATTCACTGGCCCCACCTGTGCTCAAGGGGAAGGGATTACATAGGGCATATACACTAAGGACCAGAAGTCTTGGGGCTATCTTATAATTCTGCCTCCCATAGGACCCAAGATGAGGAAGCAGGTTAAGTCATCAAAACTGAGGAGGCATGAAGGAGGTAAACACTAAAGTATAGCAAGGAGAGACTCTCTCTTGGATACCAGGGCTTGATTTGCTGAGCAGCCTGAAAGAGTAACTCAGAAAAGTCAAGACTATGAACAGAGAAGCTTCACCTTGGAAATTTAGAATAGAACAAAGGCATTAAGGTTATTTGGAAAAGCTGTAATTCATAGAGGAAGGGTCTGTTGTTCTATCCAGTCTTGAAATGGTGGTGATATGAGATCAACACCAGAATATCATGGACATATAAGATTAAATCAAGATAGGGAAAGGATCCAGTTTTAAGCCTTGTTAGGTTTTTTGGTTTTTTGTTTTGTTTTGTTTTGTTTAAAGATTTTATTTATTTATCTGAGAAAGAAAGAGTGAGAGAGAACACAGGAGTGGGGTGAGGGGCAGAGGGAGAAGCAGACTCCCCACTGAGCAGGGAGCCTGATGAGGGCTCTGTCCTGGGACTCCTGGGATCATGACCTGAGCTGAAGGCAGATGCTTAACGACTGAGCCACGCAGGTGCCCAAGTCTTGTTAAGGTTTAAGGGTAAATATTCAATACCAAATTGTAGGCTATCTCATAAAAGCTAAACCAGAGAATGGGGCTAGATCTTGGGGTCTAAGTGGAAACTTCTAACCTCTGATTATCTATTCCTTACTCTCAACTTCAAATCTAAAAATTTGGGACAGATGTGATTAGACAAATCTGGAGAGAGAGAGAGAGTGGGTGGGTATGTACTAAACCCAAGAAGGACTCTGAGTTTTCTCAGCCTGCCACATGGAATATAAAAGGAAGTTTAAGAGACACCTGACTTGTCCCATGGATCAGTTTTACTCTAAGGGTGAAGTTGAAGGTCAAGATAAAGGGTGGAAGCTGGGCTTATACAATTAAAGTGATAGCAGGCTTGTCCATTACTATATATGACTTGATCCAGGGAATATCCTGGGTTATGATCAGTCATAGCCTCTCCTGATGTTAGCAGAAGTTAGGAAATTTGTAGAAGAATTTTGCTCCTTTTGGGTTAGTGGGGAGGGTCTGAAGATGCTACAATTAGCCTATTTTTTCTGGAATTTGGCATAAGGAGAACCATAGATATGCCTTTGGGTGGCAAAGAATGGATCAGACCACTTTGAAGAGCAGTGGCATTGGGGAATATGCTGTTTATGCTGAGATATCTATCTATCTATCTATCTATCTATCTATCTATCTATCTATCTATTTTTTTGCTTTTGACCTGGTGGGCACAAGGTAAAGGAACAATAGACTCTATGCAAGCTCCGCTAATTACAGAAGGTTGCTTTCATTGTACTGTCTGCTCTGGTAATAGTTACTGCTCATCCTACAGTGGAACTCAGGGGTCTGAGCTCAATTCTCTAATATTCAGTTTTGATTCCCTAATATTAGACACTGTGTGGTGTGTTAAGCATTAAAATCATAACATTGTGATGCATACAAATTATGTTGTCATATTCAGAGTGCTGTACTTAGTTTAATTACAATGTTGCTTTTGCTTTTATTGGTGCTTTAAAATGTCTCTTGCAGTTATTTTAAAAATATATAAAATGTTTATTTTTCAGAGTGTAAAATGTACATGCATACTCTAGGATCTTTGAGAAATGTTATGGTGTGAAGAGATAAATAACCACAGTATGCAGTCTTAACACCTTTTAACCCTTTTCCACTTTTCATTAAAAATGCAAGTTATTAGTCAATGATTAAATAATAACCTTGGCTTGAACTTGCCAAATTAGCATACTTGCTGGGGTCAGGCGTATGTGTCTTTGGTTGATGGGACAGAGCTTTGGTTCAAGATAGTAATTGGAGTGGGCCACTAATACATATAAAAAGTTGTGCACATCTCTGCTTATTTCCTTTAGGACAGATTTCAGGAACTGGAATCCTGGGTCAAGTGGTAGGAAGCTATTTACACCTCTTGATAATGTTGCTGTGATGGTCAGTTTCATGTGTCAACTTAGCTGGGCTGTAGTGTCCACTTATTCAATCAGACACTAATATAGGTGTTGCTGTGAAAGTACTTTGTAGATATGATTAACATCTACAATTAGTTGATATTAAGTAAAGGAGATTATCCTCAGTCATCTGGGTGGGCCTGATTCAATTAGTTGAAAGGCCTACGGAAGAATTGAGACTTCCCTGAAGAAGAAATTCCTGCTGTGGACTGCAGCTTTGGCTCTTGCCCAGAGTTTCTAGACTGACCTTCCCCTGTGGATTTCAGATTTGTCTACCCAGTCCCCACAATTATTCATGTCAATTCTTTGTGTATTTATAGGTATTTGCATTATGCATATGTATGTCATATGTGCATTCATGTCTTATATACATGTATATATATCTTTACATGCACCCATACATCTATTCGTGTATGTTATGTACACTTACATATATGTCAGATAGATAGAGATAATACTGATTCTGTTTCTCTGGTAGAACCCTGATTACTCAGTTGCCAAATTCCTTTTCAGAATGATCATACACATAGTTGATAAGAATAGCCTACTCAGCACATGTTAACCAATGTAGATTATTATAATTCTGTAGAGACGAGGACCCATTGACTAGTTGTGACTGGGGGTCTGATCAGAATGGTGTTTCAATCCATGACATCAATATAGTGACGGGGGCAGGATGTACTAAAAGGGAAGATGAAGAAATCAGGGGACCTGTCACAGCTCGTAACAGTGAAATCCCAAATACTCAAGGCATATCCAGTTGATAACATATATCCATTAGGATTCTCATGTATTCATCATTTTTTGCTCTGCAATTGTCTATTTAAGTTAAAACTGAGTCCCCAAGTTTACTCGATTGCTGATCCAAGTATTAGGGTTATTAAAAGACTTTAAACTCCTGTCAAATACATCAAATAATACATATTCTTTGGGCTATTCATCTGTTGTGGAATGTAACATGATGTTTCTGGATTCAAACAGCCATTTATCAGACTTTCGTTGGCTTACAACTATCCATGCTTTATAAAATAATCTTGATCTCTTCTATCAAAGGAAGAAACTGAGGACAAATGTGGAGCAGTGGGTCAGACATGGATTTGTGTAGCAGGAAACTTACTCAGAGACCTTAGGAAGGTATGATAAATACTGTGTGTATGCCATTACTGAAGAACATGGTTCATGGCAGCATGACCAAACAATAACAATAGCTTTAATAGCTAAAATTAAATTTAGCTTTCCATTCTCCTTTTAAATCCCCACTGGGAGGCAAATTCTTTCCCTATCTTTGGATCAAATCTCAGGCAGAACCGTGACTTTTCTGGTCCTTCTCCAGTAAAGCTAACAATTCTCTAGTCAGTTAAAATCACAAACATAATCTCAGTTTAGTAACTTAAAAGTTGAATCTCCCATGAAGTTAAAAATATCTCCTCCTCCAGTTGCTCAGGCCTTCTGTGGACAGGGAGGCGGGAGTCAAGGATAAGGGTATAGATGGCATCTTTTCTATGTTCTATATATTCTCTGTCATCTGACAAACCATGCTCTGACCCTTCCAGAGTTGGAGGGAGAGAGGGAGATGCCCTATGGGGAAAAGTTCCCACCTAACAGGTAGGGTTCTACTTACCTCATTTCAATGCTTGTGAGATTTGGCAGGCATTTGAAATGAACTTTTTGGACGCACTTAACTGGGTTGTTGGAGGTATCTCACCCCCTTCATCCCTGGGAAATTTTCTGCCTGTCATCACCTTGACGAAGGAAAATGCATCTGTATTATGGCTGACCTCTTACTTCCTCCCAACCTCTATAAATCCAGCCGTACCTGCAGCCTTTTCTCCTTACCCTGGCAGGTTGCCCTCTTGGTCAGAAATTACAAAGACCCATGTAAGGTCCCTTGCACATAACGCATATGTGAGGGACTCTCATCTGACTTTTTCCCTGGCAGACTCCAGCAGAGCAGACTAATTCCATCACAATAGCCACTTCCCATCTGCCCTGCCATCACATCAGCTAGCTGGCCAGTTAGGCTCTATTACTCTGGCTATTTAGATTTATCAGGAGAGGGAGAGAGAGAAAGAGAGATGAGTGTGAGTTATCCTCTGTTTGCAAACTGTTAAGAAGGTGTTTTTGTAAGTGGTTGGATTGAAGCTTTTTCCCTCAGTCATGATGGGCATTGCCTACGCTCTTCAGCCTGTTTCTACCACCTATGAGGGGATGGGACTTACAGTACACATTTTAGAGTCCTCTATAAAACCCTCTACTTCCCTCATCTCAAATCCCTAGATCCTTGTTGTGGAGAGGAGCTTTTAGTCGCCTCCTCTAAATAATTTGCATCATAGTTGTCTTGCACTTTGTTTTAGGTTGCACTGTCCATTGAACAAGGGCAGTGGCTCTCAGAGTGGTCCCAGACCAGCATTATCCCTGGGGCTGGGGAGCTGATTAAAAGTGCCAATTCTCAGAGCTCACAGATCTACTGGATCTACTGGATCAGAAATTCTAGGGGTGGAGCCCAGTAGTCTGTGTTTTAGCAAACCTTCCAGGTGATTCTGATGTATGCTAATACTTGGGAGCCACTGTTTTAAGGCACCTCTTAAATATCCTCTCACGCGTATACTTGGCTGAACTTGTCAACCCACTTAATCTGTTTCTTATAATAACTCATATGTTTACAGATTTAAGAAATAACTATGAAAATGACAAATCATAATTACATTTTACTAACACCAAAGCCTGCTGATTATCTGACACTCATCAGTCCTAAATTACCGTGAGTTGAAGGTTGGCCGGTAAGGGCAGCTGAAGTAATGTGTTATTATACTCCCTCTCCCATTTCCCTAGCTCCAGCTTGCTCACTAAACTGTAAGATAAATTATTGTTTTGTAAACTATTGCATTAATTTTTTTAGCTTTGGTCAGACTTCCTGGTCTTTTTGTAGTAAGAGACATCATGCCTTTATTTTACTAGCTACGTTTTAGAGTAACCCCGTAGGTCCTTTTGTTGCTATAAATCAGGATTCCTCAACTTCAGTACTATTGATATTTTTGGCCAGATGATTCTTTGTTGTTTGGAGCTGTCCTAGATACCTACTAGCATGCTCTAAATTGTGACAACTCCAAATTTCTCCAGACATTGACACATGTTTCCTGGGTGTGAAAATCAACTCTAGCAGAGAAAAACTGGTTTAAATGGATACCCATTAAGTCCCCAAATACATTTATCATTTCTAATCGATTCCACATATTTTCGAGACCAAGCGGAACACTGCGTTTTGGTCAGGACTTCTAATTACCGTAGAGATAATTTTGAAATGTTTTAAATAGTATTATTTTGCAACTTGTGATAAAAATGCATCTTTAGATTGCTGAGCAAATATTCTTCAGATTCACATCATCAATTAAGCCCTTAGAATCATTCTGAGAATTTACTGTCTGAGAGTCCTCATTTATAAACACAACAAGCTCCAAGAAACACAATTACTATACATTTTCTCAAGGAAGGGAGTGGTGGTAGTATCTTAGACTGTTGATTTAAATTGTCTTCTTTTTTTTCTTCTTTCATTAAGTGGTAATTCAACTCTTCATCTTTCGTGATTTTCTTTACTCACTTCAGGCAATTATTGCTGGCGATTATGATGTTAATGAGTTATGCAGAGCAGACTGAAAAAATGAAATATATTTTTAGGAAGTTAAGTTAATGGAAGCAACAACTTGAATGCATGCAAAAAGCAGGCATCTTTCTTATTGTGCCCTGATTGATTTCATAAGTCAGGTGTTCATATGAATAGATAACCTTTACTTAGCGCAGGGAGTATTTTGACAAGAAATTTACTCTGATGAGCCATAAAGGAAGTCTTTTGTGAGGTTGCCTGTTCTGCATTGTGTCTGATATATATATATATATATATATATTGCTTGAGTTAATTTTAAGGCCTCCAAATCTAAGCAGATGATGCTGATTGACATGAAAACCAGAACTCTTTTCTTGCCTCCTTTGTAGTTGAATTCTAATGGTCTTGACATATTGCGGTATTGTTCACCAGGGTGACATAAAATACAATCAAACGCACACACAGATGACTATGGAAAAGCAAACAAACCCAGATGACAACACATATCAATAGAATATTTTCTTTCACCTTTTTCTTTTTATTCTTGAGTGACACAGCAACTGAAATAACCCTCCCTTTTGAATGCCTTTGATTCAATCAATTGCACGTTTCCCCTCAGATGAAGTTGAAGTATTAGCACTTCACTGTCAAAACCACCTTTGTTTCTAAATTAATACCCAATATTTACATACCAGTAAGATGGATCTTAATATTCCAAGACTCTCATCTTTCTCAACCTTTTGTCGTACAAACTACTTTTATTCTGGATAAACTTTCAAACCAAACTGCTATTGAAAATATACATCAATGATCCTGGGTTTTTTGGTGAGAAGATTGGAGATGGAAGCAGTGGGCTAATATGGGTTAGATTTTTCAAGGTAAAAACATTAAAAAAAAATAACACCTATTATTAGTACAAATCATTTAAACCAGAGAGGACAAAATTTCTAAATAAGGAATTTTCCTTAGGTCGCTAATGTATTTGACAAATGTAAAAATAAATTTATGATATATAGATTACATATATCAATGTTCTTCAGTAGAATTTTCTGAAATGATGGGTATGTGTTAGATATATACAGTTAAATATGGAGTTGCTAGCCCCTTGTGGATATGGAAGACTTGAAATGTTATAACTGTAATTAAAAGACTGAAATGTTAATTGTATTAATTGTAATGAACTAAAATGTAAATGTAGATAAGCACATGTGGCTAGTGGCTCCTGTATGAGTGGAGGAAATACATGTGATTTATATATTTGTATATTTGTTCCTACAGTTCTCATTTTACAGAAAACCTGACATTTAGCTATTATTCTATTTTAAACTGCTTTATTGGTACCATGCCATACAATTCACTCATTTAAAGTATACAATTTAGTGACACTTAGCATAATCACAGCTGTGCATTCATCACCATAGTCAACTTTAAAATATGGTCATCCCCTCCAAAATTCTACACAGCTCTTAGCCATCATCCATCACCCCCAGTCCTCCCTCACCCCAGCTTCCATTAGGCAACCACCAATCTCCTTTCTGTCTCTCTAGATTTGCCTATTCTGGACACTTCATATAAATGGAATCACACAACACGTGGTCCTTTGTGACTGGCTTCTTTCACTTGGCACAATGTTCGCCAGGTTCATTCATACTGTGGGATATAGCAGTATTTCTTTTTATGCCAAATAATATTCCACTGTATGAGTATACCATATTTTGTTGATCCATCCATCACATGACGGACTTTGGGGTTGTTTCTGTCTTTTGACTATTGTGAATAGTGCTGCTATAAATATTCACGTACAAGGTTTGTTTTTGTTTGTTTTTCATGGATCTTGTTTTTCTTTCTCTTTGGTGTATATCTAGAAGTGGAATTGCTGGATCATATGGTAATTCTATATTTAACCATTTGAGGTACTGCTAGACTGATTTCCAAAATTCTGCACCGTTTTACATTCATTACACTATAGCGTATGAGCGTTCCAATTTCTCCACATCTTTCCCAACACTTGTTATTATCTGTCTTTTTTATTATAACCATTGTAGTGGGTGTGAAGTGGTATCTCCTTGTTATTTTCAGATATAAGATTTGTAAAAGTTTTCTCCCATTTTGTTCTCTTTTTACTTTCTTGATGGTGCACTTTGAAGCACAGACGTTTTTCATTTTGATGTTGTACAATTAATAAAATGTACAACGCTTGCGCTTTTTGTGTTCTAGTCTAAGAAACCATTGCCTAATTCAAGGTCATGATGATTTATGCCTATATTTTTCTTCTAAGAGTTTTATAGTTTTAGCTCTTGAGTGTAGGTCTTTGATCCATTTTGAGTTAGGGTTTGGGTGGGGTAAAGTGGGGTCTAAGTACAGTTTTTGCATGTGTATATCCAGTTATATCAGCATTATTTGTTAAAAGAATACTTTTGCTCCATTGAATTTCCTGGCCACCTTGGTTGAAGATAAATGTTAGGGTTTCTATTTTATTGATTTGTATGTATGTTTTTATAACAATACCACACAGATTACTGTAGCTGTGTGATAAATTTTTAGAATTGAGAAGTGTGAGTTCTCCAAATTTGTTCTTTTGCAAGATTGTTTTGTCTATTGCAGGTCCTTTGAATGTCCATATGAATTTGGGAACACCTTGTCAATTTCTGCAAAGAAGTCAGCTGGCATTTTGATGTAATTATGTCGAATCTATAGGTCAATTTGGGGAGCACTGTCATCATAACAACATTAAATCTTCTGATCCTTGATTGTGGGGTGTCTTGCCATTTATTTAGATCATCTTTAATTACCTTCAGTAATGTCTTATAGTTTTCAGAGTACAAGTCTTAAACTTCTCCTGCTAAATTTATTCCTAATTACTTTTTTCTTTTTGGTGCTCTTATACACTGTTTTCATTTATTTAAATTTTGCTTTCTCATTGCTACTATATAGAAATACAATTAATTTTTGTATGTTTATCTTGTATGCTGCAATCTGTGGGACTCATGTAAAATATTTTTTAGTGAATTGTTCAGGATTTTCTATAAACAAGATCATGTCATCAGCAAATCAAAATAGTATTATTTCTTCCTTTCTAATCATGGGATGTATTTTATCTCATTTTCTTCCCTAACTACCCTGGTTAGAACTCCTAGTACCATGTTGAATACAAGTGGCTAGATAAGACAACCATGTCTGGTTCCCAATCTTAGGGGGAAAGTATTCAGTATTTCAGCATTCATCATTCATTATGAAGTATGATGTTAAATGTGGATGTTTCATAAATACTCTTTATCAAGTTGAGAAAGTTCCCTTCTATTCCTAGTTTGTTGGAGGGTTTTTATGGTAAAGGAGTGATGAATTTTATCAAATGCTTTTCCTGCATCTATTGAGATGATTGTATGGTTTTGTTCTTTATTCAGTTGATGATGTATATTACATTAATTTATTTTTGATATTAAAACAACCTTGCATTCCTGGGACAAATCCTATTTTGTCACACTATATAATCTGTTTTATATATTTCTGGATTTGATGTTAGTATTTTGTTGAGAATTTTTGTGCCTATATTTACAAGAGACACTGCTCTTTAGTTTTCTTTTCTTGGACTATCTTTGTCTGGTTTCAGTATCAGGGCAATACTGGTCTCGTAGGATGAGTTTTTTCCTTTTACTTTTTGGAAGAGTGTGAAGAATTGGTATTAATTCTTCTTTAAGTATTTGGTAGAATTCACCAGTGAAGCCAATTGGTTTTGGGGTTTTTTTGTGTGTGTGTGTGCTAAGTTTTTTTTACTACTAATCTTTTTTACTTGTTATAGTTCAAATCAGATTTTCTAGTTCTTAATTTAGTTTTTGTTGTTTGTGTCTTTCTAAGAAATTTTCCATTTCAGTTAAGCTATCTAATTTGTTGGCATATACTTTTCAAAGTATTTCTTCATAATCCTTTTTATTTCTGTAAAAGGATGGCTCCTTAGGGTTGAAAACAAGGGCAATAAATGAGGCAGAGATGTCAGAATACTTTGGCTCAGACTTGAGTAATAATTTAAAAGTCTATAAAGTTGTGTTAAATGGATGTGTTAAGTAAGCTATTTAAGACTAGAGAACTAACCAGCCAACTATGCTCCCAGGGAAGGCCTAGAGTACACTG
Organism: Mirounga leonina; assembly: GCF_011800145.1. NCBI lineage: Eukaryota > Metazoa > Chordata > Mammalia > Carnivora > Phocidae > Mirounga > Mirounga leonina. The sequence continues at coordinate 23,267,709 of NW_023270268.1, forward strand.
CCATCATGAAGATGATAAGGAATACACTGGGGAGAGAGGCACTGGTACCACTGAGAAGTTCAGTAGTGGTTGTTCTCTGTCACTATGGAAGTGGGCTTGCTGGTATCAATGGGAATAATAAGGAGACAGGACAGATGGAACTAAACACCAGCGACAAGATGGATGTGATTTCATGGTGGGTAGCAAGGCCAATATGGCCCAGAGGGCCTTGAGCTGCTACAATTTGTGGCAGTGGTATATAGAGCATGGTGTGCCTGGGGGTGAGAAGATGGGTAGCAAAGAAGAGTATTGTTTGTCTAATACAACCACAAAAGATCAGAAGTGGGTGAATAGGAAGACTGATGAGAACCATTAAAATGGAAAATCACATCTTTTCACCTACCTTCCAGACATGAGCCAATTCTCAAAGGCATGAGACATTACTTCCCTTTAATGGAAGGACGTTCCAAGTCCCTTTGAGGAAGAACCCTGCAATGACACAGCAAGGAAATATAGTAGTAATTTCTCTAGTCCTTCCCCAAAGGACCTTATGGTATTTGCCAGAGTAACTGGAAAGGAGAACAGTCAATGATTGTTACATACACAGTCTCGAATGACAGTGAAACCATATGGCTCGAAAATGGCATCATACTCCTTTTGATACAGTAGGAGCATGCAGATAGAGTCCTGGTATATTAATTAAGATCTTGGATGAACTGCAGCAACAAGGACAGTAACTTCTTCCACTAAACCTACTGTGTAAGGCTTTCTCGTTCTTTTTAAAATTGCAACTGGATATCACCTTGAGGAGGCACTAACTTAACAAAGTGAAAGTCAATTGGAGCACAAAAAGTGTATCTGAATGGTGCAAGGAATTGAATGTAGAGGATACTGATGATGTCTTGGCCATATCCCCTCAGCCCTTACCATTCATAAGCATATCAACCCAATAGCTTCCAGTTACAAGCCCTTGCAACTCTTCACCGGGAGCTGCCTGTGCTTGGTCCACAGGCTAGAGGTGTTGGGGAATACTCACTTCTCCCCAAAAGCCCTCAAACAATGAGTTATAGGAGCTGGTAGATAAATACTCCAGTTACCTTGCTGGGGTTAGTATCTGGGCATGTTGGAATAACTGAGGCATGTTACACCATGTCTCTAAGCCTCAGTGGCTCCCTGTCGGTTGTCTGTACAATGACACACCCTTTGTTTGCTGTCTTCTTTTCCCTGTCTCACTTCCCTGCTTCTCTGCAAGTGTTTTCTAGAATCACCTCCCAAATAAACTACTCATACCACATCCTTATCTCAAGGTCTGCTTTGGAGAAACTCCAGCTAAGATACTTCTATCTCTAATTCAGTCTCTGACTTTTCTCCTTGCTCTTTTGAAGCAAAATAACATTGAAAGAGGGCTGAAAAAATTCAAGAAGGAAAAACTGAAAGACTGGAAGAACAAGCAGGGGAAATAAAGAGTTTTCTCCAGTGGTATTGTGGGTTCACCTGTTCAGAAGGGAGGAATCAGGAAGAAGAACTGGCTCTTGACTATAATGCTCCATCATGCATTTGCCCAACCTCTAAAGCAATCCACAAAGAAGATATGGTTACCTGAAATTGTTAGCAGAGTGTAAGGTATGTGTGATGGCTCATTTTCTGTGTCAACTTGACTGGGTCACAGGATACCCAGATATTTGGTTAGCCATCATTCTCGGTTTGTCTGCGAGGGTGTTTCTGGATGAGATTAGGGTTTGAATCAGTAGAATAAGTAAAGCAGATGGCACTCCCAAATGTAAGTATCATCTAATCCACTGAAGAACTGATGAGAACAAAAAGGCAGAGAAGGGGAGAATTTGCCCTCTCTGTCTGACTGTTGGAGCTAGACCGTTGATCTTTTCCTGCCTTTGGACTAGGATTTACACCATCAGCTCTCCTGGGTCTCCAGCTTGTAGATGGCAGACTGTGGGACTTCTCAGCCTCCATAATCAAGTGAACCAATTTCTTACAATAAATCTTTACTGGTTCTGTTTCTCTGGAGAACCCTGTCTAATACAGTATGTCATTTGAGATAGGGGGTCAGCTGCAAATAACAGAAAACATGACCACAGTCACTTAAGCGTATAAGGTTTACTTTGATCAAATGATAAAAAATACAGAGGTAGTGAGTCCAAGTCTCTCCCAGCTGCTTAGCAACAATGTCAAGAACCCAGACATTTTCTGCTTTTGTGTTCCAACATCCTTTTGTGCTCGTGTTTGCCACCTCCTGGTTGCAATATAGCTGCCCCACCTTCATCTTACTTTTGTTGCAGGAAGAAAGAAAGTCAAACATGAAGGAATGGCACTTCTACTGAGAAATCTCAGCTTTTCCGGAAAGCCTCAACATTTCTATTGGGCAGAATTATGTCCCATGGCTGTCTCTAGCTGGCAATAGACTATTTTTAGCTGGGTGCATTGCCACCCTGAACAAGGAAGAAGAGATTGAGGAATTAATATTAGGTCACAATTATCACCAGCTTCCACATAGGTGAGCGCAAGTAAAACTCAAATTCTCTCACAGCAGGGTTGGTACATCCTCTAAGGTCATTCTGTAAAATCAATTTCTGAAGAATGGACCCTAGAGATAGGGATGTGACTATTCTAGTAGATTCATGCAATTAAAGGCCCACCTACATTGTGTGCATATAGAGGGGGTAGAGGGGAAGTGCCATCTAAATCTAAAAATACGATGGATTAGAAAGCTAGGATAACATGGTAAAAAAGAAGGGGCGCCAGAAACAGAGAGACCAGCAACATTTATAGAGCTCACTCAACAGTCCACAGAATGGAACAGTAACTGCTTCTCATCCAGTCGCACAGCTGGCTAGAGTATACTTGATCTTGGCCAAAAGGTCGAGAAGAGGTAGCTGGCTACACTTAACCACAGCGAAGAGCTTTCAGGTGGGCCTCCTGAACATTAGTTCCCATCTGTAGTCTAAGCCTGAGGCTGAATGACTTCATAGACTGAAAAATGAAGTTCTTGGTGTAAGAACTTCTATCTCAGCGGCAGGAAGACTCTAGTAGTCACTGCATTCGATTTGTCCGTGTTTTGTGTCTGTGTATGTGCTGCAAGGGTGAACATGCACCCTGGAAAATGCCACTGATGAGAATGTATGTAGGGAAACGTGAATACATGGCATTTTCCAGGCCAGTTACTCCAGAGTCAACCTCACGCTAATGTTTGCTTTCTCAGGGATTTCTTGGAGGAGCACTGAGAGACCACTCCCTTGCACTCACCTGCACAATTCACTTGTTCTAAGTAATGAAATACCCAGGAAGATATAACATCATCATGCTTCTGTTCTTTTCTTTCTGAAATATGTGCAGTGACACTTTTGATCTCTACCGAGACACCAGAAAATGCTTATGGACAGAAAGATGATTCTTCCAAGATTCATAATTTGTATTTTCTCTTGATGTGTCTGTATCTCTTACTACATGTACAGCGCACACATGACAGCATGGAAAATATAAACACGCCTTGTTTTTCATTTAGAATTAAGAGTCTTCTGGAAATTCACTGGTATGGCAATAAGAAATGCATGCTCATGCATTATTAATCCATGCTATAAAAATTGGAATTTACGGTAACATGATGTTCATTGCTTTTGCTCCTGAGATGCAGAGACATGTGCCTTTTTTTGCCAGGCACTTTAAAGCAGAGCTGTTCCCCTTCATGCTGATGGCACTGCCATCATCAAACAAGCACCAGTGACATTGCTCAGGGTCTTCCAAATAAATTTCTGGATTTCACTATCAAAAACATGGTCTGCCCATTTGTACTGCCTGTCTTAGTCCAACCTGACAGCATGAGTTGGAGTGACTCCAAATCTGTTTTTGTAGGGATATCTCACAAAGTACAATGGGAGTCATAGAAATGTATTACAGAGTTCCATTACATTACCTCACTGTCGTTCCAAAAAAAAAAAAAAAAAAATCCTAGGAAGAGGCTTTGTTATTCTTGTTTCATTTTGTTTGTTTTGCAAGAGTCTAGCAGATTTGCGTTTAAAGCTTCCCGCTGGAAAGGATGAACCTGGTTGCACCAAGTTTTCTGGAACACTGGGCATGGGGACAAAAACCCTGGGTTTCCAGGTGTATCACCTGTGCTAATGGTGATCTCATGACTGACTCAGATTTCCACAGTTATGAATACAGTTTGCAGAGCCACGTCCCTATCATGTATTCAAGGTTGCTGTAAGTTTGGTGTAGGTTAGTGGGTTTGGGCTAGCTGTTTCAGCCTAGACTTGTTACGGACTTACTTTCTAATCAAGCATACTTTTTCCTAGGAGCGCCATAAAGCAGGGCTTTATATCAGTTGGACCATATGAAATTGTCATTTTTCTGTGTCAAAAATGGCTGGATATGAACAATTTCATTTGGCTCAACCTAGTACTTGGCCCCAACTAGAAAAATAACTCTGACTGAAATACGGCTACTTCCCTTTCTTCAGTTTACTCCAGCATCCTGTCCTTTGAATAGTCCCAGAGAGAGCACTATAGCTCATTTCCTGACTAGTAGCAGGAGACGCAGTACTGCTCAGAGAGTTGGGCACTCATGCCTCAAACTGTGGTAGCTTTAAGGTACTTATTAATTGTGGCTCCCTTGCTATTCATAGTGGTTGTCATAGATTTCCATGATATTTTAAAATATATTTTCAAATACTCCAGGGAAAGATGAGCCTATGCTCATCTTACAGATAGGGACACTGGAGCCAAATGTGACTTTGCTATGGCTCTCATGTAGGCGTGATGATGTCACAGTCTCCTGTCCACCTCAAGGGGACCTCCTGCCTCCTCACAGCAGTAGGGCTCTTGATCCTGTAACAGCTCAACAATGCTTCAGTCTCCAACCTCACTTCTCATCTTTATTTTATTTATTTATTTTTAAAATTATTTATTTATTTATTTATTTGAGAGAGAGAATGAGATAGAGAGAGCATGAGAGGGGGGAGGGGCAGAGGGAGAAGCAGACTCCCCGCTGAGCAGGGAGCCCGATGTGGGACTCGATCCCGGGACTCCAGGATCATGACCTGAGCCGAAGGCAGTCGCTCAACCGACCAAGCCACCCAGGCGCCCCACTTCTCATCTTTAAAATGGGAATAATAATAGTATCTACTTCACAGGATTGTTTTGAGGATCAAACTAGTTAATATATGTGATGTATTTCGAATAGTGCTTGTATCGGAAAAGTGCTATGTTTGTTAACTCTTACCATTAGACATTTTATTCAAAAGCCTTCTGCTCTAGGAAGCTGAAACTTGATGGAAAACCTACACTTGGATCTTATTACAGTGAGCTTTCATATTCATGAAGTCAACAATGTGAAAGCACAACCAAAGATTGATGATGAGTAGATGTATTGCATTCTGCTCTAATAGAGGTCCTATGTTTCACTATTCGGGGAGCTCGTCCATATTCCTCGAGGTTTATAGTTTTATGTCGGGCTGAGGAATAATTTCAGAGAGTCATAAAAAAGCCAAGGTGTTTGTCATAGCACCTGGAAGCAAGCATACTGTGGGCAGGTGCTGGGAAACCATTCTCCATCCCTCATGCCAAAACACCTCAGCCCTTTCCCAGCCACGGCCCTGGTCTTGGACATTACTGAGGCAGCCCCTGCCAACCCAGCAGGCTGTTTGATGGCTTGGTGTTCTAGGAACTGAGATTGTGAGATGAATGCTTTGGTGTGTCTCACAACTGGCACTTTCCACGAGGCCGTGGGATCAGAGCTGTTGATCTCAAGGCTCCCTGCATGATGGCCAGGTATGAAATAAAAAGCTCAGAATGCTTGATGGGAGCAAATTGGCTGCTTCTGGATTATTACCAATAGACTACCCCTTCCAAAGACCAAAACCATACACGAGTAAGACTGTATTTTCAGCTCACTAATAGATTAAGTCACTGTTTTATATAGCAAGTAATCCACATAGCCATCACCACTGCTGCTCTGTATATGTATTACCAAAACCTCATTACCAACAGTTTGCTTCTGAGTGATTAAAAATATCTGGATCTAACTTTTGGAGTTGGGATAGATCAGCTCCTCACTTGTTGGGGCCTTAGAAAACAGAGTAGTTAAACAGATGCTGAATGGATTGTGGAATGTGGAACCCAGACAGGGAAATGGCCCGGTTCATCCATGTTCTGTACAGCTGTTTATAGATATGCTGTTTATAGACAGGTCCTCATAGCAATGGGGAGCCTCGCTGGGGAAGAGAGAAAGTTTGAGGACAAAACAAATGAAAGAGTGTATTATATTTATGCTGGGATGGCCTACGTGGAGAAAGAAAGGGCAGAAGCTGATGGGATTTGAGAGGATGATGATAAGGAGAGAGGCTCAAAGAGTGTAAGGACAGACAATCCAGGGTGTGTATCCACTATAGCTAGGAAAGTAGCTTGCTCTGTTCATAAGGCAATGGATCAGTGCATTTTCTTGATTGCAAATACAATAGTTCAGGATCAGGTCAGACAACAAAATTTTGAACTTAAGAGTTGCATAAGAAAAATCTTTCAGAAAGAATAGTAATTGGTGCATTTTTAATAAATGACATTTCATCCAAGTTTTTTTCATTAATTAAAAGTGGAGATTAAAAAATTAGTGAAAAAAAGAAAGAATATACAATGGGGAAAAGGACAGTCTCTTCAATAAATGGTGTTGGGGGCACCTGGGTGGCTCAGTCTGTTAAGCATCTGTCTTCGGCTCAGGTCATGATCCCGGGGGCCCTGGGATAGAGCCCAGCATCAGGTTCCATGCTCAGCGGGTTGTCTGCTTCTCTCTCTCCCTCTGCCCCTCTCCATGCTCGTGCTCTCTCTCTTGCTTGCTCTCTCTTGCTTGCTCTCTCTCTAAAATAAAAAATTTTGAAAAACAAAAACAAATGGTGTTGGGAAAACTACATGCAAAAGAATGAAACTGGAGTGCTTCCTTATATCATGCACAAAAACAAATTCAAAATGGATTAGAGACCTAAATGTGAGAGTTGAAACCATTAAAATACTAGAAGAGAGCATAGGCAGTAATTTCTGACATTGACCGTAGCAACATTTTTCTAGATATGTCTCCTGAGGCAAGGGAAATGAAAGCAAAAATAAACTATTGGGACTACATCAAAATAAAAAGCTTCTGCACAGTGAAGGAAATAATCAATAAAACTAAGAGGCAGTCTACTGAATGGGAGAAGATATTTGCAAATGACACATCTGATAAAGGGTTAGTATCCAAAATATATGAAGAATTTATATAACTCAATGCCCCCCCAAAAAATAATCCAATGAAAAAATGGGCAGAAGACGTGAATAGACATTTCTCCAAAGAATACGTATAGATGACCAACAGACATGTGAAAAGATGCTCAACATTACTTATCATCAGGAAAATGCACATCAAAAGTACAGTGAGATACCACCTCACACTTGTCAGAATGGCTAAAATCAAAAACACAAGGAGTCACAAGTGTTGACGAGGATGTGGAGAAAAGGAAACTTTGGCACTGTTTTTTTTTTTTTAAGATTTTTTTATTTGAGAGCGAGAGTGAGTGAGAGAGAGAGAGAGAGAGAGAGAGCACACAAGCAGGGGCAGAGGGAGAGGGAGAAGCAGACTACCCTGCTGAGCAGGGAGCCTGATGTGGGGCTCAGTCCCAGGACCCTGGGATCATGACCTGAGCTGAAAGCAGACACTTAACTGATTGAGCCACCCAGGCACTCCCCCTCTTGCACTGTTGGTAAGAATGAAAAACTGGTACAGCCACTGTGGAAAATAGTATGGCACTTCCTCAAAAAATGAAAAATAGAACTCTCCTATAACCCAGTAATTGCACAACTGGGTATTTACCCCCCAAAATACAAAAACACTAATTCAAAAGGATACATGCACCCCTATGTTTATAGCAACATTGTTTACAATAACCAAATTGTGGAAGCAGCCTAGGTATCCATCAATAGAGGAATAAAGAAGATGTGGTATATATACAATGGAATATTATTCAACCATAAAAAAGAGTAATAGCTTGCCATTTGCAATGACATGGATAGAGCTAGAGAGTATAATGCTAAGTGAAGTAAGTCAGAGAAAAGACAAATACCATATGATTTCCCTCATATGTGGAGTTTAAGGAACAAAACAAAGAAGCAAAGGAAAAAAAAGAGAGAGAGAGAGACAAACCAAGAAACAGACACTTAACTGTAAAGAATAAACTGATAGTTAGCAGAGGGGAGGTGGGTGGGGAGATGGGTGAAACAGGTGATGGGGATAAGGCGTGCACTTATCATGATGAGCACTAGGTGTTGTATGGAATTGCTGAATCACTATATTGTACACCTGGAACTAACATAATACTGTATGTTAAAAAAATTAGTGACAAAGAAACCTAATAATGTTGAAGTCAACATAAGTGGGAAATATATCCTCTGCTGAACAAATATCAATAAATTTGCTTTTTTTAAATATAAGAAGCAAGATTTGCCCAAGACTGGAATTCCTCTTTTTTTTTTTTTTAAAGATTTTATTTATTTGACAGAAAGAGACATAGTGAGAGAGGGAACACAAGCAGGGGGAGTAGGAGAGGGAGAAGCAGGCCTCCCGCGGTGCAGGGAGCCCGATGCGGGGCTCGATCCCAGGACCCCGGGATCACGACCTGAGCCAAAGGCAGACGCTTAATGACTGAGCCACCCAGGCGCCCCTGGAATTCCTCTTGATGCCTAATAAAAGGTTACTAGATTCTTTAGCTTAGAAAACTCAGTGTTGAACAAACAGATTTCTTTTGTGGAATTTCTCAGAGTCTAAACAAAGATTTCTAGTAGTGCCTATAGAATCCATTCCCCAAACTTATTTGATAATAGAATAGACCCATCTGTAGGGATTAATGTTCTCCCAACATGTTTTGAGTAATGTTGCCCAAGAGGTCTCTGCAATTCTCTTTTCATGAGCCTCAGAATATCTTAATAGACTCTTATTAAAATGGTAGGTATTATTATTTGTGAAGCACTTTCCACATATTGTTTTGAATTCTTAAACTGTCATGTATGTAAGACATTATTATTCATACTACAATTAAAGAAGGAGACTCAGAGAGGTTAATGGATCTTCCCAAAGCTACAAAGCTAGTAAATAATGGAGCTGGGTTTTAAACCCGGATCTGCTCAATCTATAGCCTTTTTGTTTTCTGTGTAAATATGGTTGAATGTCAGAGTTCCCCACTCTGCATTTGCTAAAGAAGGTGGTATTCTTCTATCCCCTAGAATTAATTATAATAAGGAATACCATTTTAATAAACTTGATGTTTGATTTAAATGGCTGTTGTAGAAGGTGGACTGATTAGGAAAACAAAAGAATGAAATCATCCCATATGAAGCAGGACATAACCAAATTTGTTGCTGAGTAAGACTTGAAAATTACTTTCAAGGCTGCATTAATGCATCATCTACTGGCTTTCCCCTGGCTCATGCTGTTACCTTGCCAGATTCAGATTTGATTTAATAAGCAACAGCTTAAGAAAAATCATTTATGGGGGCGCCTGGGTGGCTCAGTTGGTTAAGCGACTGCCTTCGGCTCAGGTCATGATCCTGGAGTCCCGGGATCGAGTCCCGCATCGGGCTCCCTGCTCGGCAGGGAGCCTGCTTCTCCCTCTGACCCTCCCCCCTCTCATGTGCTCTCTGTCTCTCTCATTCTCTCTGTCTCAAATAAATAAATAAAATCTTAAAAAAAAAAAGAAAAAAAGAAAAATCATTTATGGAATATCCTTGCAATGCTTAAAAACATGTTCAACTTGAAAGCATCTTGGAGACTTTATTGAACCAGAAGGACGGTATCCTGCACAGCTCTTATCTTGCCTTGAAACAAAAGCCTCTACTTGTCTTGTCCTTGTACTTATATTTATAAAACCCAGCTTAGAAATTTAAATGTTTTCCTATAGGAACAATCCTTGCTACTTTACCTTTGCTTCCTGTACATTAAATGCTTGACAGAGTACAACTGACAAATTCAATGGCCTTGGTCTCCCAGCCACACCTTTCTTTGTAACAAGGGTCTTCATATTCCAAATGGATGATTTCTAAAGAGAACCGTTCAAGGAATAAGCCTACTTTCCTAACTTTAGCACTATCAAGTTAAAAAAAAAATCCAACTTCTCCTTTCATTTCATTTGCACTGTGAAATTGTTTTCAGTTTATTTCATGAATTCAGGATGCCTGATTATTATAAATGGTTCAAATTTTCTTTCTTACATGACACAAACTATCTTCTGACCTAAACTTTAATTCCTTTCCTTGACTATTTTTATTATAAATATGGAATTCTGAAGCTGTCAGATTGTGTCTCTGGAAGCCAGTTTCTGGTTTCTCCAGCAGCTTAGGGCCTGGGAGCACCATTTGAGAAATTCATCAGAGATACTGAGGTATTCAACCAAAGTGCCTTTCTTTGAAGATTCTTTCACATACACTGCAGTGGCTTTTTAAATGGAGCAATCTTCTGATGGAGGAGGCAGAATAGGTTGGGGAAAAAAAGGCACTAATGCCCTGGGGATATGAGTAGGGTTGTCAGATAAAATGCAGAACACTGTTAACTTTGAAATTCAGATCAATGAAATAGTATAAATATGTCACAAATATTGCACGGGACATACGCTAAAGAATTCTGCATTCTATTTTTTTTTTCTTAAAGATTTTATTTATTTATTTGACACAGAGAGAGAGAGAGAGAGAGCACAAGCAGAAGGAGAAACAGGCAGAGGGAAAGGGAGAAGCAGACTCCCTGCATAGCAGGGAGCCCAACGCGGGGCTCGATTCCAGGACCCCAGGATCATGACCTGAGCCAAAGGCAGATGCTTAACCAACTGAGCCACCTAGGTGCCCCAGAATTCTGCATTCTTATCAGACATTTGAAGTTAATGTGGCTGTCTGTAGTTTTATTTGCCAAGTAGACAGCCCTAGAAATGGGAGAAGTGTAAATACAAAGGGCAAGAGGTGGTCATGAGTGAGAGATGACACATGGAGCTGAGTCCACCTTGACAACATTGGAACAGAGGGACTCAGGAGGGAGGATGACGGTGTGCAGGCATAGAAAGGGAAAAAATTAAATATGCTTCTTAATTTCAGGAGTTACGCTTCCTGGGAATATTTAAGAAATAAAATGAAAAGAACCTAATCATTTTTGTAAACAAATACAATTAGATAAAACTTCAAATGTTAATGTTTTATCACATTGTCATGTAGAACATCAAATTTGAGCCTTTGCAAATTCTGAATTCAACCTTGTTAATTTAATTTTTATAAGCTATTTCTTTTTTTTTTCATGGAATGACAGCAGAACTGTGTTTTCTACAGTTTAATTTTTCAAAAATAAAATTGCATTTCCTTGGAAAATCAGTTGTGTTCCAGGATATGTTATCAGGATGGTAACATTTGCCCTTTGTTTTCCTCTCATCTGTTTTCTGAGCACATAACTAATTCTTCTGCAAATGGACCTCTGGTCTGTTTTGGCCCAGCGGAAACCTTCAGTTCCCCAAAACTAGTCTCCCTGACTAAGAAAAGCCTTAAAAAAATAATGCCAAGATTGTTTTTGAGGGCAACTGGAGAGAGAGTGAGTAAATATGGCTCTTAAAGCAATAGGTGTAAAGGCGGGAAATAGCTCCTAGAAAGGGAAAAGAAAAAAAGAGGTGGAGGCAGAGAATGGGAAGGTGGGGATGGGCATATTTCCCGGTGGGGGTGGGGGGGGCTCTACCTGTGGACTGACTAGGGGATGCATTCTTGGAGGTATGGCTGGGGTATGGGGGGCCAGGTGGTGCATCTCTGGAGTGGACACAGAGATCCCCGGCCTTCTAAACTCCCTAAGATTGCTGGAGCCTGGACAGAGCACAGTCAGCCCTGAAGGAACCCCAGGAGCTAGGCCCATAATGCCTCAGTGGTAACCATGATGAACTGATGACCGAGAGACTTCCCTATTTCTAGAAGTTACCAAAGACCCAGAACCTTTGTATCACCCTGGGCAGGGGTGGAGGCAGAGGTGTGTCACATAACCGTGATTAAATTTCCCAGCAGCACAGCAGGATGAGGGAGAATTAAATTGATTCAAGGAAAATAAAGTGGAATTTGCTGTATACCCATGGCCTAGAGTTATCCCTAGTCCACACATTTGCTTCACCTGAATTCCACACTTATCAATAACTAGGAGGGATCCTTTCAGTTTTTTCTCATAATTATGCCTAAGGTATCATGATGGGGAATACCATCATGATTTCATAAATTTGTTCCTAAGGTATTGTGGGTTCCAGAGAAATTCCCAAATTGCTTGATTTTGATTCAACTAAGATAGACTCTAATTGTGTCGCCTCTAAGATTTGGAAATAATTGAATCTCTGTTTCTGTCTTTTGATCCAAGTCCTAGTGAGTAGTTCTCAATATAATAATATTTTCCTAGTATTACTTCAGCAGTCAAACAAGAATATAATCCAAAAAGCCCCCTGTATTCACAGAGACAATGCTCTTATGATGAAACCACAGAAAGAAGTTGTAATTAATGCAAGAAATAATGCGAACAATCTATTAACATAATCTGAATGAAATCCTTGCACTGTTAAATGCAGACACTAAGTGCTCATATAATACTTTATTAATTAACAAAGTATTTATCCACAGGGAAATGAGGATAAGAGACCAGACACTTTGTCAGACTACAGGAAAATGTATTAGTGCTTCATAAGAAATGCATACAATTCAAACAATAGCATGATTATCTTTTTAAAGCAATTACATTTAATCTCAGAAGAAAGAATAAATACATTAATTCTTCTATGTTCCCTGATAAGCCACCAAGATACATAAGTGATCGTTTTCTTTTCCTACAGCTCTGGAGGCTGGTGGCAATCCAGTGTGTACTGCTCAGACAGCTTATGCAGTGAAATATCACTTAGCACATGAGAACACATTATGAGATTAACTGACTTTTGGCTGAATAGAATTCTCTTCCCTGGGAAGCCACGGTTTGTACTTGACTTTGCACATTCCTTTCAGCTTTGGAGACTTGGATGATGAGAAGGTCTATCTCCCATACATAATAAGAGTGTTTGGTATTGAATTCCAAGTCTTTTTTCTTATCCTGGTATCCAGGCTGAACCAACTATGATCACTGGGAACATCTTTTACCTTTAAAACTCCACATGCAATGAAATCAAAGGATTGCCATGATTTTTTCCCCTTGGCGCCATCCAGGCAGGATCTTCTTGGCCCTCCAGACCTGGAAGTTGGTAAGCAGAAATCATAACCCTCATCTGCATTAGCTGATTGTGACAACCATGCATGATTCACCCACAGGCCCTGCAGCCACCAACTCATGTGAGAGACTGTTGGCCAACACAACTCTTGTTCATCATCTCCAAAGCAACACCCAGCCTTTCTAACATACCATTCCTTGTCTAGCAGTCTGAAAAGCTGGCTCCATCTTCTCTTATGGTTGCTTTATAGATGCTGTCTCTCTTGGCTGCTGGTTCTTCAGAAATGGCCCTTCCTGGTTTATCCCTGGACCCAGGACCCAGGGTACTATGTGTCCTAGACGCTGTCACCCCTCACTGAAGTTGCAGCAAGGGGATGGGAGCTGGTGCAAAGCTACAGAGAGATTGCATGGCTAACCAGTCCGTGTATTTCTTGAATAAGAGGGTGTTTGAGAGAATAAGACTTAGAATCAGGGGGCCTAAATGCCAAATGCCCTACATGCCTCATGGTGTGACAATGAGAAAATAATCGAGCCCTCCAGGGCTTCTGTTTCATAATCTGTAAAATGGTGATACTAATTACTTTCCTGTTGTTTCCCAGAGACTGCGGTGATGGACAATTATTACAAAATATTTTGTAAAAGTACAGAATGTCAAATGCATTGCATTATTGTTTGTATTCATGGGAATAAAACTCTGTTTAAGTCAGCCCTTTCACTGTTTTTTTCTAAAACATACCTGTCACAATGCCCCATGGGGGAGAATGCTGTAAGTGTTATGTGGTCAAATATGTTTGGCAAAAATTGCCTAGAGTATCTCCTTCCAGGAGATGAACAATGCTTGTTTGGTATATTAAGGGCTCTGAAAAGTCCCATCAAAAAGATCCCCGTTTAAGTTTTGGTTAACTAATGTTTACTTTCTTTGACCATTGAATTTTTTTTTAAAGGATTAACAAAAGTTTTTTTTTTTTTTTTAAAGGTATTGTTATTAAACCTCTATGGAGGGAGAAAGATGTAAAGATACATCCAAAACAACAACAAATATTCCATGGAATAAGTTTTCTATAGAACATAATTTAAGAAGCCAGGTCTAGATTATTTTACATGTGACCCTGAAACAAAACATAAAATCATCAGAGCTTTCAAAAGAGAAGTTGTGTATTTTTGTATATGTATTTTTAGGATAACATTGAGGTTATTTTAATATGAAACAGAAATGTACCTGGTGTCTTTCACTTAGTTTTTGTAGGGTTTCCATCAACTCTTTTAATGTGGTGACCTTAATATTTGTACTGAGGTTTCTAGAGGAAACACACTGAGATGGTTTCTCTCACATTCCTTGTTGGTGTTGTGGCCTTCCTCCTAGGCCACTTCTGACAAAAAGAACTAACACCAGAAAGAAGAGCTGAGGAGAATAGTAAATAAATCCTTTGAACCAATCTTGTGTCTTTAGAGGCTAAATAATTTTTCTTTGTCCATTTGGGCTGTTACAACAGAATGCCATAGACTTGGTGGCTTATAGACAACAGACTTTTGTTGCCCACACTTCTGGAGTCTGGAAGTCCAAGATCAAGGTGCTGGTCGGTCCTCGTCTGGTAAGAACGCCCTTCCTCGTTCACAGAGGGCCATTTTCTCGCTGTGTTCCCCATAGAGGGAGCTTTCTGGGGGCAGAGGGAAAAGCAGACTCCCTGCTGAGCAGGGAGCCCGATGTGGGACTCGATCCCAGGACCCTGAGGTCATGACCTGAGCCGAGGGCAGGCGCTCAACCTACTGAGCCCCCCGGTGCCCCTTTGATAAGGACACTAACCCCAGTTCATGAGGGCTCCACCCTGCCCACCTCCCAGAGGCCCCACCTTGTAACACCATCACATCAGGGGGTAAGGGTTACAACATGAATTTTAGGGACACACAAATATTCAGTCTATAGCGTAACTGTATTTGATGTTATTCTCAGCTACTTCATCCTCTTATTGAGGTACATAAGGCAAGATCACTAACATTCTCAAGATGAAGAAGCAACCAACTGGAGTAATGGGCAGGATTTGAATTTGCCTCCATGTACCTTTCCACTTCCACTCTCTTCCCTTTTTCTCCATTTTCTTTAGCCATTTTTCTCATTGTGTTGCCTCTCTTGCTTTCCTTTAATGACTGTTTCTTTGATTTTTAGATATCATTAACTGTAAGATGTACATAGATTTAATGTAGGCTAGGGGGAAGGGAAGAAGATACAGTGATTTGATACATCAATTCTAGGATGCATACTGATTTTACACATTTATTTGTAATCATAATATGTTCATAACATGCTAATCATGCACCAAACACAAGTCTAAGCACTTTTCGTTTATTAACTCATTTAATCCTCTTCGTAACTCTGTCATGTAGATACTGTCACTGTTCTTATTTTACAGATGAGGAAATAAGCACAGAGAAATAAGGAACTTGCTTAAAACCACACAGCAAGTGACAGATAGGGGCTACATTCAAACACAGCAGTTCTTACTGCCCCCCTCTTCTGCCTCAAGAAATTCTGAGCCTCAAGAAATAGATTTTAGTTGAGAAATTTTCATCTTTGTTTTTCATGTCATAAATCACAATGAAGATCAGAAACACATAATAATTAAACTACTCCCGGGCGCCTGGGTGGCTCAGTCGTTAGGCGTCTGCCTTCGGCTCAGGTCATGATCCCGGGGTCCTGGGATCGAGTCCCACATCGGGCTCCCTGCTCAGCGGGAAGCCTGCTTCTCCTTCTCCCACTCCCCCTGCTCTCGCTGTCTCTCTCTGTCAAATAAATAAATAAAATCTTTAAAAAATAATAATTAAACTACTCCCAATTATTTAGTCTTTTATCTTACAGATATTTGTCGAACTCCTACTATGTGCATTCTGTTGTAGAAGGCTCTTAGAGGGAAGAGAGGTTCTACCTCAAGGTTGTCACGGTTGTGCTGAGAAAAAAAGATGTATACATGTAAACCACAGCACAAGGGAGAAGACTGCCCTTTGGATTGTGGCCACAGATGCTGTAGAGATGCTACTCTTAGGGTTCCAGCCTCTTGTCTAAGATCACACAGTGGGAGGCAGTGAGGGTCCAAACTCTGACCATTTGACCTCACAGTGCATGCTTCCAAACACTACCATGTCTTCTCTGCTGCTATTTAGGAACCTCCGAGAAGTGTGCAAAAGGATTGCTGGGTTCCTGTGGCATGAGTTCTGTGTAGCTGCTTTGGTGGTGGTAGAGGAAACTTTATTTTTAGGTATTTTGTTTGGAAACAGTGTTCAGAATGTCACTGCTTGATGGGAAGTAACACTGAACTGAAAGTCCAAGAAGCCAAGGATGGCTTCTAAGAATCATCCAAATCTCAGAACCAGGAAATTGAGAACAGGTAAAGTTTTTGGGCAATTGGCCATGGGTCCACTCCTGTTGTTTCATTGCCATTGTATAAGCCATTCGATGCCTGAAACATACCCAGCTCTTCATTCTGTTTATTCAATTTCTTCCTCATTTCAGACTTGACAGTTTATTATTTTTTAAAACAATATAATGATTATAATCTAAGTTAGGTTTATTCAGTTCAGAATGCATACGAATTTTTTTTTTTACCAAAGAACAAGTGTCTGCCTTATAGAAACTTCATTGCAACCTGCCTTTTTTTAACTGCCAGATTCTTAAACTGAATTTCAAAAACGCATTTGGGGCACTCTATTCAGGTGGAGAACTTCTATTAGTGGTCTTTTGACCTGGTAAGCAGCAATGATATTATTTCTAAGCAGAAATAGCAAGTACATGATCACAGTCCATTAGCAGGAATATGAAGCCAGTAACGCTGAACTTTATTGACAAGCTGGAGGAAGTTCTATTCTCTATCTTTGAGAAGGCTGCATGGTATGTTTTCCTGCATGGACAACCAGCTCTCGGGGTAATGGAATTCAGTGGGGCTTTGAGGAATGTGCCACATGTGGTTATAGATACATTTCTCCTTGTTTATTTTGTAAACTGGCTTTACTCAGGAGAGACCTTGAGATTTGTGCAGTCAGAATTGTATGTGCCAACACCTTACCCGGATGTCTGAATTTATCCAGTATTATCACCACTCCTTTATCTTGGATGCCTTTAACTGGGAGAATCAGCTCTCTAATAGATAACATGCAGAACTGATTTATGGGAAAATTTTACCCTTAGGACACAAATGAAGCAGAGAGATTTAAGTCGGGCATATTTTGAGGATACAGCAGTTGCGTCAGAGGAGAAGCCTGTACAAGATTGCTTGAAGTAGCTGCACTTTCCACAACTGTAGAAGTGGCTTAAATTGACAACGCCAGCATATCTGTTTCTCGGTGTTCTGGAGTTACTCTTTTTTTTTTTTTTTACCATTCAAATAGTCCATTTGACTTCCCTGCCCCAGGGGAGATATCTAATGACCTGTCCAGCATTTCTCAGGATCTCAGGAAAGTACTTTCATTCTGTCAGTAGCTGTCACTTCCTGGTTGGAAAACTGCTCTCAGCTCAATTTCAATCAGCTTTCACCGTCGAGCTCTCACTGTCACCCACAGAGCCAGCCCTCTTGCCCCCATTCTCTAAGTAGGGTGATCAGCTCTCATGGTTTGCCTGGGATGTGGGAATTCTGGGCTAAAACTAAGGAAGTCCTGAGCCAATCTGAAGGAGTTGTTCGCCTAGGACACCAGTATACAGCTCTGCTATGTATAACAAGCTTTCTGAGGGACTGGGGATAACGACAATGAAATAAAAGCACGAAAAAGAAAACACAAACTTAGAGACAGGACATCAGTGTAGCTAAGGGCCTGGTCCTCTGTCCCCTTATCCTTGGCTAGCAACAGCACAACAAACTGTAGTAGTTCTAAAACTACCATCTATCTTCCAGGGACTGAAAGCAGGATGGATGGAATGTTTGCATCCTCCAAAACCCATCTGTTGAAATCCTAATCTCCACTGTGATGGTAATAGGTGGGGCCTTGGGGAAGTAATTAGATCCTGAGGACGGAGCCCTCATGAATGGGATGGGTAACCTCATAAGGGAGCGCAGAGCACCCTCCTCCTCTTTCCACCACGCGAGGATACAATGAGAAATCAGCTGTCCGCAACCCAGAAGATAGTCTTCAAAGCTGGACCGTGGTGGCACCTTGATCTCAGACTTCCATTCGTCAGATCTGTGAGAAATACATTTCTGTTCTTCATAAGCCACCCGGCTATGGTATTCTGTTAAAGCAGCCTGAACTGACTGACAGAAAGTTTGAAGGTAAAATATTTGGATAGGTTTCAACATAAGAGAGCATATGTTTGGCTTTATGCAGCATTCTGTAAAATAATGGAGCAGATCTTGAAGTGCATGGAAATGGTCTTTCTGTGGCAGATACTACACCTTGTGCCAATTAGTCACTCAATAAATGCCTGTTGAATCAAACCATAAGTACCCTAAAAAGATTTTACTGTGAAAACTCTTTATTATCTCAAGTATTAAGAGACCCAGTGTAGTGCATTCCAGGGTTAATCCAGTGGCTCCTCACTATTATCAAGAACCATGGCACTTCCATCTTTAGGCTCTACCATCTTCAGTACCTTTGCTGTGTCTTCCCTTATTGACACAAGATGCTGCTACTAATTCCAGAGTTCAGATCGCATCAGTAGGGACAAAAGGGGAAGTTTATTCCTGTTTTCTTTCAATTAGGGAGGAAAGTTTTCCATCAGATTTCTTATTAAGACTCACAAGGTGGGGCACCTGGGTGGCTCAGTTGTTAAGCGTCTGCCTTCAGCTCAGGTCATGATCCCAGGGTCCTGGGATAGAGCCCGTGTCGGGCTCCCTGCTCAGCGGGAAGCCTGCTTCTCCCTCTCCCTCTCCCTCTCCCCCTGCTTGTATTCCCTCTCTCTCTGTGTCTCTCTCTGTCAAATAAATAAATAAAGTCTTAAAAAAAAAAAAGACTCACAAGGTTAATGAAGGGAGGTTAGGAAAACTAACCTCTAGCAGAGGGATACAGTCTTCCCCAACCAGAGTGGGTCTGTTGGTTTGGACAACAAAGCAGAACTTCCACTCATAGCAAAAGTAGGCTGTTGTCAGTAATTTGGGGGTGGTGAGATTTCCTACAAAATGAATTTATTTATTTTTTAAAAGATTTTATTTATTTGTCAGAGAGAGAGAGCAAGAGAGCACAAGCAGGGGGAGTGGCAGGCAGAGGGCGAGAAGCAGGCCCCCACTGAGCAGGGAGCCCGATGCGGGACTCGATCCCACAACTCTGGGATCATGACCTGAGCCGAAGGCAGACGCTTAACCGACTGAGCCACCCAGGTATCCCTAATCTGAATTTATGTGTAGAATCTCTGATAACTTTTTAGCCACATTGTGGTAGACACTGACTAGAAGCTCACCTGAATAATTTCTTTTTCCAAGATTCATACAAACTACCTCTCCCAACTTTTGCAATTAGAATGGAGCCATGTGCCTGAGTTCTGGCCAATGGCAAGTGGATACAAGTGCCTTAGAGGACCCCTACCCAGGAGAGCCATATCTCCCCCATTAGACTGATATTCCTGAGATTCAAACAAAAAACTAACTTTATTGATTTCTATCACTGCAATCTCTAGATTTATTTGCTTTTGGAGCTATTAAATATTATCTCTTGCCTTGCTTCATAGACTCTTCTAAGTAGAAAAATCTTCCTCAGACTTCTAGTAGCTCTTCTTTTACTAATGGCAATGCAAGGTTAAAACTGGAAACTTCATTCATTCTTTATGATATATCCCTGTGGCTCCAGAAGTCAACTTACATTTAAAAGTTGACTAGCATTCATATCTTGAGAATCCCTACCCTTAGCAGAATTTATTTGTGCAAAGAAAAATGAAATGAACCCATTGAGTTATTTTCATTATCTCTATAGAAGTGACTGCAAATTTAAGATGAGGTTGAATCCAACCTCATTCTGTAAGACACTACAAAAGGAAGCATTAAGGAGTCAGTTATGTATGTTCTTACTTTTTGTGTCCATCTTTATACTGCTGGCTTTTATCATTATGTCATTCCAACTTCCAACAAAACTTCTGTGTGGACATATTTTGTTAATCCCTGGAACTATAAAGATGAACACTGTCTTGCCCTCACAGAGCTAACAGTTTGTATATTGACAATGAAAATTTAATGTCTTATGAATAGTGGAAATGTATGCATGCTGCAGAGCACCGAAGAGAATGTTACTAAATCTGCTTGGGGATGATTCTACAATATTTATCACATTATCTTTGTCTACCTGGAGTGCTATAACAAATTGTCATAGATTGGGGGACTTATTAACAACAGAAATTTATTTCTCATACTTACAGAGACTGCAAAATCCAAGATCAAGATGCTAGGAGATCTAGAGTCCTAATGAGGGCCCACTTTCTGGTTCATAGACAACCATCTTTTTTTATTCAGTTGGTGGAAAGACCAAGGGAGCTAGCTCTCTGGGGTCTCTTTCATAAGAGCACTGATCCCATTCATGATGGCTCTACCCTCATGACCCAATAACCTCCCAAAGGCCCCACCTCCTAATACCATCACATTCGGGCATTAGATTTTAACACATGAATTTGGGGGTCGGGGCACAAATTATCCAGTCTAAAGCACATATATAAAGCACAACTCAGTGACCAGGATGCTGTTAGTGTTTGGTAATGTTATCTTGTATTCTTTCTTTAAAGCTATGTTCTAGCCAGTCTGAATCTTGGCTGTCATCAGTGGTGTGCTGGTAAACTGGGTCTCCAAAAAACCAAAAGTCTTGATTTATAGCATTTGCCAACTTCCATGGTGTAAATACTTCCATCATAGCCAATTTTGAGCTATAATACTTTAATATAGGTTGACAAAATGGCTGAATATTTAATAATTGGCTCTTAAGAGTCTGTATTAGCCAGCACACCATACCACTGTCATAGTCTGATAAGGTCCCTCTCATCAGTATGTCTCAATATAAGAATACTTTAAAAAGACTTTTTAAATTTGGAATTTAGTGAAGATTCATTCATTCATTCAACAAATATTATTTTTGCATTTTCTATGTGGTCGCCCCTGTTATAGATGCTGGGGATATACCAAGAACAAAACAGACATGGCTCCTTCCATTATGGAGTTTCTGTTCTAGTAGAGAGTGAAGACTATGATGGAGAAAAATAAGATTGGGGCAAGGGGGTTACTGAGATATTATGGGAAGTACTACTTTACATATGAAGGTCAGGTAACTCTTTTCTTGATTAGCTCACATTGGAGTACGGTCTGAAGTGTTAGAGAAAACCATGCAGATATCTGCAAAAGGACACTGGGGGTGCAGAGACTCTGGAGCAAGAATGTGCTTGGCATGTTTAAGGGAGAGCAACAAGACCACTGTTCCCTGATTGGAATGAATAGAGGATAAAGTGGTAGGAAATCCAATGAAAGAGGAATGGGGGCAGGGTGGGGGGTTACTATGGATAACTATAACTTATTGAATGCCTGCTCTGTGGTAGTGACAATGTTGCATGAATTATATAGATATTGTTTTGCTTAATCTTTGCAAGGCAATGACGGAGTTAACATTTCTTCCCTTTTACTAACGACAGGCTTATAGGAATAATTTCATCTGGTTTACTCCAGAAGCAAATCCTGAAACAAGGATCTGAGTGCAAATAGTTTATTTGGGAGGTGATTCCAGAAGATGCCAGTAGGAAATTTGGGGAATGAGCCAGGCAAGGGAAGAAAACAGAAAAATGATGTGTTAAGATGTGAAGTCACTTACAACTATGGGCTACTGGAGCTTCATCCTACAGGGGGACTCTGGAAGGCCATGTTGAACGTATGCCCCTCAGAGTTATCCCACCTGGAGGGTGCTGGGGCTGGAGTGTTTTACCTCAGAGTCCCATCAGTCATAGTTTGGAGCTGTTCCCAAAAGGGCATTCATTCTCTGTGCTTTCAGCCCATCATACTTCTGGACATGTATCTGGCTATTAAAGAAAACCTTTAGACAAAGATTTTCAGGGGCTAGCAGTTGAAAGTTTACCCTAGGTATACAAATCACATATGGGTGCAGGTATGGGTGGGACATGATGGCATCTATTACAAGGAGTTAAGTGGTATTTTGCAGAATCGGAGTTTGCACATAGACCCTTACTGTGGTGCCAAAGGAAGAACTTAAGATATCTGTGGGATCTCAACTAACCTTATGTCTTGTAGAAGGTAAATGTGTCATGTAGAAGGTAAATATGCTTTATTTAAAAATGGTCAATATAGTCCCCTGTTTTGGACACTAGGAAAGGTTCATAATGAGTATTCCAATTTGTTTTCCTCAACAACCCTAAAATAGGACCTAGGACCCATTTCACAAATTTTATTTCAACATGATTGCAGATTTAAAGACCATTTAAGACGGGTCAGCAAGGGTATTTTCATGAAGTCTAAAGCCACACTAGTCTAAATGGGTTAGAAATTTGCCACCAAGGATGGTGCCAAAGAAGACACAAGGAATTACTTGACGTCAGCGAAGATTAAATTTGGTTCTTCCTTCTCTGGACCAGTGAAGGCACAGTTCGGGGAGCCAAGAAACTGAGGGATGGTACAGTGTGAGGTAGTACTCACTATGGTAAGAAAAAGGGATGCTTGGGATATTGTGTTAAAAGCAAAGGCTCTGGCAATCTCAGTGAAGCCCCACTATACCTGTCTGGGGGATCCCACCATGTCCACATATAAATAGATACAAAGCAGCTCTGGTTTTCAGGGAGCAGCCTGTGTGTATCTGTGGTCTCTGCTCATCCGTACACAACACTTAGAAAAAAGAGATGAGAAGTGGAAGTGATTGGAAAGAGCCCTTTGGGTTATGCTGATCCTTACCCTGTGCTTCAGGAAACTCCTCTATCCTGAAAGGTAGTGGTCAGGCTTCCAAAGGAAACTCTATAGGGAGTGTGGTACAGAAGGCTTTGCATAAATTAAATGAAACACAACCATTCCTAGACCTGAGAGATCACATTGTTTTCCTCTCCAATCTCCAGTTAGATTATTTATTTGAAATGGTATTAAACATGCCTGTCCCTAGGCTAGGAGTAAAATAGCAATTTTGAGGCTGAACATAAGGAGAAGAGAACAAAAAAATTAAAGCAATCAAAATAAAATGGGGCATGTTGTGGAAAAAAGGCCAAAACATGGCAAAGATAATCCCATTCTTTGCTGATACATAAAGCACCAAAAATTAAATAAATAAATGTTAAGGCCGTGTTCAAGAGAAGCGCTTGTCTTGGGTGCAGAAAAACGGGTATGATAGCAGAGGAAGACCTGATCAAAACCAATGCTTCCCAACATTGGTTTTTTTTTAAGCAGCAGAATGCTTTTATTCAAATGTAATCGTACATGGAGTTCAATTGATAAAGCAGATAAAATCACAGCTGCTCCAGTAGAGTAAGGGGAGGCCAAGGGCACCGCACCTCCGGCTCTCTGTTTTCTCTGGCACCTGCTGCCGGACCCCTGCCAGGGAATCCCTGCACTCTGTGGAGCGGAATTTGAAAAGGAAACATGGGAATGTCGTGGCTTCTACCCGTTCCACGGTTTTACAGATGTTAAATGTTATCAGCTCCTTTTATTTTTTTAAGAGTTTTTTTTTTTTAAATATTTTATTTATTTGACAGAGAGTAAGAGAGGGACCACAAGCAGGAGTGGGAGAGAGAGAAACAGGCTTCCCGCTGAGCAGGGAGCCCGATGAGGGGCTCGATGAGGGGCTCGATCCCAGGACCCTGGGATTATGACCTGAGCTGAAGACAGACACTTAATGACTGAGCCACCCAGGCGCCCCTATCAGCTCCTTTTAAATCAGTAGGCATATGCTAATAAAGTTGCAAGTCTCTTTTCTGGTGTCCATGATTTTTTCAACCTGTAAATAGGGGTGAAAGCTGTAGCAGCCCACAAAAGTCCAGGATTTGAACCAGCCCGTTCACAATTCCTGGTGTCCTGGCTGGTATCGGCAAGAGACTGCCGTATGTAGATAATGTGCAATATTCACATTAGTAATAAAATTCTTGCCTGACCTCCTGATCTGATTTATTTGAACTTCTTATCACTTCTCAGATCTTTGACCCAGGGACTGTTGGTAATTTGCATTACTTCTACTGAGTAAGTCTGATATGTTTAATATTTATCTTGAGGAGGTCGGAAACCTTAGGTGAACTCTGTATCTGGTTAGCTGGAATGATTAATTCATATATCCAAAAGCTAAAGGGTGCTTTCTGTGAATTGTCTGCCTCATTCGTGGAAATGCAGCAGGATGGTTTAATGGCTTAAATGCATTGGTGATGAAGGGAAGAGGAGGGCTCAGTGCTTCTTGGTCCCATGAGGAACTATAGGCATGGAATCCAAAAGGGCTATTTAGCCCCTGCTTAAGCCATAACCAGGGTGGAGAGGTCCATGGCCCTGTAATTTAAATCATCATCAGTCTCCAGTGAAGAGGAGAAGGTGGATCTATATCACTTCTGAGTGGATGATCTGAGGGAGGAGAAAGCAGCCTATGATATACTTGGTGCTTGAAGGGAGACAGCGGTGGGAACAGAGGGTGGGAGAAGTACAGAAATGCAAACCCCTAAGCTTTCTCTGGCTGCAGCCTACTTTTTTGTCTGTGAAATGGGAACAAGAATAACTGCAAGGGTAGGTTAGATGATTATTCAAAAACATTCACACTTCTCCACCACCTTTATGGGAAGAATAAGCTTTACTGCCCCGCTGATACTGGGTTTAGCTATGCAACTCCACTGGCCTCATGCAGGGCAGAAGGAATGTCACTGTCATTTGGCTTTGAGCCTGACCATGTAACTTGCATGCACTGATGGGTTATCAGTTGGTGTGATGCAATAACAGTTTAAAGTATGCTTGTCATCAGAAAACAGTGCTCTAGCTATCCGTCTCTGAAGGGGAGGAGAGGCTCGTGGAGCAGACCTGGACCCCACCTGCAGCTTAAAGCCAACCCTGACCTGTATCACCAACCCCCAGCTGACCTACAGTTCCGTGAGCAAGAATAAATGTATTTTGAAGTCACTCACTTGTAGGGTGCTTTGTTACACGGCTGTGGCTAGCTAAGCCACTTAGGTTAAATCAGGTAACATCCAAACAACTAATATAAGGCCCATAAGCTAACAAGCACTCAAGAAAGAATTTCTGCTATGATAAACAATGTTCACATTAGTATTTGGGTTGATACTTTTTTTTCCTTCAGATGTTGCTGATGAATGAATGAGTATCACATTGTCTTCTGGCGGGAGTCTCATACTGGTGGGGAAATTCATTGACCAAGTACCAGTTCTCTTCACATTTCAAGGCAAGTTCCCCTCTGTCCTGCCCTAGTTTCTGGTTGTTTCACAGCCAGTGGGGAACACTGAAAAGGTGACAAAATTAGACATCTCTTTGGGTCTTCGTTTCTTTTGAAAAGAGTGCTTTTTGTTGCAACCAACACAAATGGCCAACTTTCCACAAGCCTTTCTGGGTGTGCGGTGCTAAACACATGAAAGCTTGTGGTCTGAAGCTGGCTCTGCCACTGGTTTCCGCATTGCCTGAGGAACTTAACCTTTCTGTATGGCACTTCTCTCATTTACATAATGGGGCTGATTATAATTGCCAACCTCACAGGATTGTTGTGCGAATTAACTAATGTTTGTAAAGTACTTAGAGGTCCATAGATGAAAGGTGCTATATAAGCCTATTATTATGTCATCAAAAATGAAATTCCAATAAGATTACACTTTCATTTAAATTTCCATTAATTTTGTCATCATTCTAGATTAATTCTCAGTGGCTTTCTGGAGCAAAAATAAATAAATAAATAAATAGGAGAAAAGGGTTATATATTAAAATATGAAGCATTCATATGGAAAGGAAATTAGTTAGAGAAAGCTAACATCTTAAAAGTGATTTTTAAATTATTATCCTTTAATGAGCCCAGATCATGTAATCAATATTATGTAAAAGCTAGATATGGTCTCTGAGTTTACAAACTAAATCATGAACCTGACTAATTAAATAGTGAACATTTCCCATTTCAAGTGCAGAGAAATGAAAGCTATATAAAGACCTATATAACTCAACTTATTTTAAAATTGGACTTCTTGTTATCGGAAATAGCCTTAAAAGATTACAAAAGATGATAAATGTATAAAGAATATACATGTATGAGGTTATCATGTGGTCTGCCTAATTCTACATTGGGTCTGTGTGAACTGGCCTTGACTTTCAGACTTGCTGAAGGGACCCTTAGGTAATTAGTGCCATAAAGTTTGAGTGTAATCTCTCTCATCAAACCAGGCCATGTTAGATCTTGAACATCTGGCTTAATGTCCTCATTTTACAGATAAGAAAACAGAGACTCGAGTGTTTAAAGAATTTACACAAAGTCTCATAGCTAGAGATTAGCAAATCGGGGCCCCGCAAGGCCCCATCCAATGCCCTTTCCAATACAGCCATTGACATCTATGCATAAGGGGATTGGTTACTTATTCATGTTATAATATGGGTTATTTCTGTTATGCTTTTGACATTAAGGGTGCATTAGATGGACACTTCCAAGCCTCATTGTTCACTGAAGTAAGTTTCTTGTGTTAATACCAATAAAATGTCAGCACTCAACGGACCATAATGCTGATTTAGGAAAACAAGACGTTATTCTGGGTGTCCTGAACACACAGAAATGATTCCCTTTTCCAGGACTGTTGACAAGAAATGGCAGATGGGGCATTGGAATCTGTTTTCTTCTTTGGAAATCGAGGGGGTAGATTAAATATTCTCCAGTTCTCTGACTCTAAATGTCTATGCATCTGAGATGCCAGATTCATTAGAAGTAGAGAATGATACCAGGTCCTCTGCTTGTAACAAAGAGAGTTCATTGGATTCCATTGAATTTTAATGACTGTAGAAAGAGATGGATGCCATTGCTTCATTTTGCATTAGATAGATGCTATATACAGATCACCAAGGAAATGACTATTTAGAAGCTTAATGCACACTTATTTCTTAGGTTGTCTCATGCTGCTGATGTCTGAAGATGTAAATTTTCTTTGTAAAATTGGGAGTGAGAGTAGTGGTACCAAGTCCAACTAAACTTCACTGGGTTATGGATGGGGGAAATTATGTTTCATTTGATGACTGCAGTGATGCCAAAAGAAACCTGAAAGACAAATGCCTGCCTTAAATATTGAGACAGAGATAGATGGACTAAAAGAAGCACTATTGGAAAACCACAGCAACCCTTTAGTGGCTGGGAATTTTATTCTTTCTCTAGATTTGATTCATCTTTCCACTCCAGTGCCAATTTTGCCCACAGATTCATTTTCTGTTTCTAAGGAATTGAAAGTGTTGGTTGCTTAACATGAAGGTGCATAATCATGGGAACTCATTCACGCATTCATTCATTCAGGACTTTTGGGGGCAACTTCTGCTTTGTGGGAGGGGTTATCATGACAAACATTATGGTTGATTTTTATATCATACCCTATATGTCACACACTTCATTTAATTTTTGCTATAACTCTATGTTGTATTATTATCCCCATTTTACAGATGAGGAAGGGAGACAGAGTGAGCAGCTTGTCAAAGTCTCATTGTATTATTCATGCCCCTCCCCCCCATCTTACGATGTTTTGACATCTTAAAAATCTTGCTGGCTAGATGGGCTCCACACTGGGCATGGAGCCTACTTAAAAAAAAAAAGAAAAGAAAAAAAGTCTTGCTGGCTAGGGAGACACTGGCCCTTCAGGGAAAGCCAGCTCTTCTTATAGATAGCCAAAGCTCAGCCAGGAGCATGCCTTTCATGTGCGAACCAACCAGTCCCAAGTCTATCCTCCCAACCACCTCCCTGTCTAAATCTCACACACCAAACCAGTATTTCTACTGCCCTAAATCATCCCAGGGCAGGGACCAGGCAACCAGAGAACCCCTTAAAGCCCCAAACCTACTGGAATTATTTAAATTAGCCAATCCTAAACTAGTTATTCTGCTCTGCCTTGCCTTTCCCACAGAAACCCAAATCAAAGCTCTGATCTAGGCTTTTCCCCTCCTTCCTGCTTCTGCCTCCTGACTGGATATGGTGCTTCCTCAGTGGTCCTCTGAGGTGTGCCATGACTCTTGTTTCTTTCAATGGCATCGACCTCTCCATGTGGTCACTCAGTTACTCTTGTAAATTAAGACCCAGGTACAATTTATCATAAAGCTGGTAAGGAGGATGTGGGGTGGGGCACTTGGGACTCAATAAGCTGAGTGGCTCCAGAGTCTGTGCTTTTAACATATGAGTTATGCTGACAGAGATAAGATACTCCCTTTAAAGGGCTCTCAGTCCTGTGGGGAAACCGAGTCAGAAGCAAATAATTATAAAGTAATATGTAAATGCAATCATGAAGATATCATTGTTATGGCTAGCTCACTCAATAGCATCATCAATGAGAAAAAAAAATATGTATCTTGGATTGTGTTTGTGTGGACTTGCCGTTGGTTCCATTCAACACATATTTAAGCATCTCCTGTGTGCAGGCACTTTCTCAGTTACCGAAGATACATAAAGGGGCTGCCATAGAACACACTTTGCGTAGCAGCGTGGAGGATGTGGACACCTAAACAAAGAATCATGCTACTGTTTGTGTCTTAGATGCAACAGATAGAAGAATGGCAATGGGAGCCCATGGGTGGGGTAATCTGTGCTCCCAAGAGGAAGCTGGGGCAGGTGAGCAGTAAAATTACTGTGAAAAATTAGAAATTTGGAAAGTTTGTGCAAGAGGTCACAAGGCAGGGGGTGGGGACAAAGAGTCTGGAGTCTCATTTACTTAGAGGGAACAGAATTAATCAGGATTTTGAGGCATGTCATCATGCCAGTCTGATGGATTTGGTTTGTGTCTTTGAAACTCTGGTTGTATTGAACATCAGAAATGAGACTGCATTGTATTTAGAATTTCAAGCCAGGATCACAGACCTTACTGTATAGTGGTGAGGAGCAGGTCAGAGTAGTAAAAAGAGTGCCAATTTTTGGAATTTAATAGGTCTGAGTTCAAATTTGGAACTTCTAACTCACTAGCTATGTGATTTGTGGTAAGTTACTTAACCTCTCTGAAGTTCAATGGGAGTAATTTTACCTACCTAAGCTGTGCAAAATGCCTAGTACAGTTAAGAAATGAAAATTTTCTTCTGTGTTCTGGACCCCTCTTGTCCAAAGGGGTCTACTTATTTAGTCAAAAGAAATGAAGGTGTGTATAACCCCAAGAAGGTTACACGAATAGCACAAAGGCTATGGTAACCAGACTCCACATAGGCTTTTGTTATCAGCCACTGCAATATGAGAGTGATAAAATAAGGGGAACCAATTTTCTGTTTTCCTTATTCCCTGGAATAACACCTGAGCATTATTCCTTTCTTGGTTGAGTCTTAAGCATGAGGAGGTGTGTGAATTCTTGAACTACGAGAGGCTGGGGCATACTGGTGTAGTATTACTCATGTAAATCAAGGATGATACATGAAAACCAGAATGAGGATTACTGTCAGTAACTTACCTCCATTTCCCAGTTAGCGTTTTTCATTTGCTCTTTGTCAGCAAATGAGGAGCCCCCTGCCCCCCACCTTGTCTTCTGTGTCTTCCTTCTCAGTTGCTGGATCAGATCTACCATTTTATGAGTGTTTACTATGGGATATGCTGTTTGGGGGCACTCGGTATATCACACATATCTCAACGGCTTTGGTTCTAAGCTTGCTAATGCTAACTCATGTTTGATCTCAGCTCCTCTGGGCTTCCATCCTGTCAGTATTATGAACTGGATTGATCACTGGTTAATCTTTCCCTCCAATGCGACCCATTCCTACAGCATCCATTCATCATTTGAACTCATGTTATAGACCCACAGAAGTTGATTCACTGTGAATAAGTAGAGTGAATTCAACGACATGTCTCTTGATACCACCTTAAGCGTTCAACAAGGAAAAATCTGGAGTCAGACTGTCTAAATTCTATTCTGACTCCTTCACATGCTAGTCTGGTCACTTTGAGATAAGTAATTTAATTTCTACAGACGTGAGTCTCCTCAACCGTGATAGTACCAACTTTAGAGACTTGTGGTAATTAAATGAGGTAAGATTTAGCCTAGTTCCTGGTATGTAATAAGTACTCTAAAGATCTTAGCTATTATTTTTATTGACAAAGACAACCCAACGAAATTAAGTTATCCTGTGCTATCCAATTTAGCAGTCACTAACCACATGTAGTTATTTAAATTTAAGTTTATTGAATTTTTAAAAATCAGTTCCTTAGTTGCACCGGCCACCTTTGAAGTGTTCAGTGGTCAAAGATGGCTACCGGTACCGGATTGTGCAGATGCAGAACATTTCTCCATTTCACAGAAAGTTCTGCTGGACTGTGCCGATAATGACATTGCTATTGAACTTGAGACATACCATAAAAGAAACATGTGAAATGCACCACGGACTTAAAACCAAACCTCATCTGTGCATTCTATGGGGGCTCTAAACGCAGAGAAATATCCCCAATGCCCACCTACAGCGTGTGTAAACCTTTTGAAACAATTAGAGCATACTCTGTTCCTTTTCACATTGTTTTGTGGTTGTTTCTCCCTGCCCCCTCCTCCATTTTCAAAATCTTTCTGATGGAGTTACGTTCCATATGTAATATTGTTACAGGTGCAAAATTGTTCCTTTCAGTCCTGAATGCAGTTGCACATGTGCAACAATAGCTCTGAAGGCCAGCTCTCTATTACTGGGGATCCAGGCCTCTCTCACAGTCTGTGGGTCAACAGCGTTCTTCTTTGCTTGCTAATGCTTTATTGTCTCTTAGTATACATTGGAATAATAATGGTAATTTATGCAGATATTTTGTATGCATAGCAAATAATGAGAAACACCTGCAGAAATTTCCCTCCTTCTCTGAGTTCAGCAACTAATTATATTTTTAAATAATGGCTACCATTGAACACAATTATCCAAATCACTTTAAGTAATGGAATCTTTTTAAGGTGTTTTTGAAAATTTTAGCACAGTTTTTAAACACTCATTTTTATCTAGAAGATGGGAGAAAAAAAAGGCTAGTGGGCGGCTTACCCAAAAAACGTTTTCTGCCAAGAATGGATCAGCCCAGGATTTTCCTCTGGGCCCTGGTCTGGCTTCCAAGGCTATGACCAGCTGATGAAAACCAGGTTTTCAGTTCACCTTGCTGATTTTGGCGGCTTGCTCTTCCTTCCCTTCTCCCTTTCTTAATGCAATGTAAAAAATAATCAGATTACCTCTAAAAATTCTCTTTTAAAAAGCACAAATTGCCACATGATTTTCCCTTTTGTCAATCTAATAGTTTGAGTGGGAAAAAACACTGGTTGGGAAGTCAGAAGACCAGTTTGTTTTGCCCTTCTGAGTCTCAATTTCCTCTTCCATACGTTGGGAAGGTTGAGACAGATGATTTCCTAAAGGCTTTCCACAAGCCCATGAAAGCCAATGGCCTCTGAACCCTAGCTGTCAGGGATGGAGCTCACAAAAGAGAATCTGAAAAATAGAAGTGTTTGACCAAGAGCAAGACCAGTAAGAAGTATAGATTTCCACCCTATATCTGTATTTCAGTTAGAGCAGGGTTCCAGAAACTTTGTGATATATATACCTATGTGATTTGGGGTTGAACATAGAACAATTTGGGAAATTTACATCTTCTTGGACACTTGTCCTCATTGCTATCATGTGTGGATGTGATCAGTAACACCTAACATTTCTTTTGGTTTTGGTTTTGTGTCCCCCCCCCCCCCCCCGCCAACATTTCTAACCCGTTTTCTACATGCCTATAAGGAGTTACTGGTCTTTAGGAGGGAAAATCAACTCCTGCCAAAATCATACCTTTTCTTTTAGATTTTGGGTTCATTTGGCCAACTGAAATTTATAGAGTGCTTCTTAGAAAATGCCTCAGTTACAGGAATTTCTGACCTCAAGGTGTTTACAATCAGAAGATGGAAACAAGTTAAGTACCAAACAGATTTAAAGTAAAATGGTGAAAATAAAACAGTGCATCATGAGAGCATAGATGGTAGAGTTATTCCTTATGATATGGCAAATTAAGGGGAAATCTCTCGGCAGAGGTGGTATTGACCAGGAACGAAGTCGGGAAGCTAGTGAGTCCCAGATGCTGGTCCGGGCACTAGCATTACTCTATACTGAAGTTTAACCGATCTAATTGATGAAAGCATAAAGGAGAAAAATAAGGAAAGTGGAGTAATTGTTTTTTAAAGCTAAACATAGCCAATGAAAAGGATGTCCTTTTTATATTTTGAGATTATGTTCTACCTATTCCTTTGTTGTTAAGGTAGCTTTTCTTTTATAAATGAAAGCATCTATGGTTATTTTTAGATTTTTTTAAAAAAA
Source organism: Mirounga leonina (assembly GCF_011800145.1). Classification (NCBI taxonomy): domain Eukaryota; kingdom Metazoa; phylum Chordata; class Mammalia; order Carnivora; family Phocidae; genus Mirounga; species Mirounga leonina. Next base: position 23,300,276 of record NW_023270268.1, read on the forward strand.
ACTTCTTTGGCAAAATAAAAAAATCTACGTCATCCCCAAATCTTGAATACTGTGTTTACTGGATCTTTAAATCTAAAATCTGGAAGCCTCTGTGTTACACTTCCCTCCATGTCCTTTTTTGTTTTGCGAACTTCCAAGGGCTTCTGTGTTCTTCTAAGAGAAGGAAGATGAAAAGCCAAATGGAGTTTTATTCTGTATTTTTCCTTTGCTGATGAATTACACTGCTAATCTCAGAGACAGAGATAGACAGCAAGCAAGAACAGGGAGAGATTGAGAGTTTGAAGGTACATATCCTATAAAAACCAGTTGATAATGATTTAAAAATATATGTCCACAAGAGCTAATAATTGCACATTTGTAGGGCAAGCTTTTCATGGTCATTATTTCACTTAATTTTATATTATTATAGTGAACAAAAAGGCAACGAGGAAAGTCTAGGGAAGGAAATCCTAGGCAGTAACTCCCCCTCCCCCGCCCCCCACCCTCACACCGGCCCCAAGAGAGCATAACAAAGGAGGTGTGAATGGGGCACTTCCATCCCCAGTGAGGACAGAAAGGGGTAGCAAGAGTCACTGTGGGAAACACAATTTACCAAAAAAAAAAAAAAAAAAAAAAAGTCACTATGTGAAGAAAGTCATTCTTTTCAATGTTGGAATTCCAGCTAAAAATTCAATTGATGCTAATCCTATTTCCTGAATATATAATCTTCCTGTGTTATGGGAGCTGCTTATATGACTCACATTGCAGGTGGATAGTTAAAAATGAGCGGCCTGTGTGCTTCTGCACAGAATGGAGGATGGTCAGTGAAAAACGTGGAGGTGGCCTGTGGTGTCCTTGCTGCCTCAGCAACCGAGGGAAGACACTTGTTACTTGGTGGCAGAGCCTGGGGCGGCGGGCAGGGGAGGGGAAGGAAGGAGGCATTCACTTGGAATCAGAAGAATAAGTGACATGGTATTACTCATTATATGATCTCTGGGCTCTCCCTTCTTGGCAACTAGCTCTCTTTTGACCAGCCTCCCCAGGACACCCAGAACTAGTGAACATTTCCATCCTGAACCTCAGTTCCCATGTTAAACTTCTACATAAATAAACTCTGTGGTGAGCGAGAGGGATCGCGGCTTGAAAATGGCTTGACAAATACGAATGCTTTCATTCTTTAAAAAGGATCCTTAGAGTCGAATTGAAAGATGGCATTTTTATTACTCAAGATTTTGAAGTGTACTAAAAAAACATCGCATCCATCTTGACTGGATGGCTGCAATCCTTCGTAGATGCTTATGGTCATATGACCGCAAGAGTAGCTTCTTGTCTCTGTTACTAACAACATTTTACTTTTACATTAAACATGATCTTAAGGGAAAAAATCTACTTAAGGGACATCTCTTGGCTGTTGCTGTTCTGAACATAGTTTAACACCGAAAGAAAGCATTTGTGGGCTGTTTATAGTTGCTGTGTCAGAAGAATGCTCTTTATCACAGTAATTTGGAGAGTGTAAGATGGTGGCCCCTGGGAAAATTTGACTCAAAATAAATCTTTGAGAGCATATATCAAAGGTGCTTGGAAAGACTATCTCTGAACAACTGGTTAAGTGTCAGATTTTTTTCCCCCCTCAGATGAACTTTGAGGGTAAAATGCCTGAAAAACAAGGATAGTCTAGATTTAATTCTACACTAGTGATGTTCCCTCGGGAGATAATGAATAGTGAATAGTGAAGTTCTAACTCCATTTCCAGAGCTTTCAGTGAAAGGCTAAACTGTCTTTTTTTCCAATATCCACATTAGCATCTTCAAAAGTACCCTAAAATATGGACACTATGCCCAAAAGAAATTTTTTCCCCCTAATACTGCCTATAATAAGCATCAGACTGCTTGGCTGTTCTTTCTCAATAAATTCCAAAGCTTGCACCTGGCTGAAAATAGGTAACAAAGGCCTGGGGGACCTGGGAAGGACTCCAAATATTATCTGCAAAGCAAATTAATACTGTATGTTTCATAGTAATCCGTTTTAATGTGGCAAGAGATTTCCCCTCCCAAATCGCAGTACTTAAGCATTGCCACAAGAGGGAACCATTGTTTAAATGTTGGAAGGATTGGGTCTTAAGGGATTCATCCAGCTCAAATCTCTCCTTAATATAAGAACCTGGTCCAAAGGGTTGAACAAAAAAGTAAAGGGACAGATACAATCATCGATGCAATTCTGTTTTTGAGACCTGAAGTATCTCAGCTTTTAAACATTCAAACAATCAAAGGGACTCCCAGGGCGGTAACCTGGTTAACAGAAACCCAAGTCCAGAGTCAAGCGCCTGATAGAAATTCATGTAATCCAGAAAGCACTGACGAGTCTTTATTTTTACTACGAACAAGGCAAACTTTTTTGGATGCAAACAGAGAATATCGGAATATAAGGACACAAAGACAAATCCAAACCTTTAGCTCCAAGTGTTGTGTATTAAATAGCAAATAATAACCGTGATGGATAACTAGAAAAGGGGAACATATGTTGTAAAGAATTCTTGCTTACAGTCTTTTGAACCAGCACAGTTGTGAAATCCAGATTAATGTGATAAAAGACATATAGAATGGCCTCTTGGAGTTCGCATGGCCCCAGGCTGGCACTGGTCCAGTTTCTGCACCAACAGAACTGCAAAACAAACTGGAAAATATTTGATGCCAGTAGGGCTCTTATAGGAAAACAGATGACAGCTGAGATTATTAATCTTGACAGTTTCCTGATTTATTAGGACGTTGTCATCCTCTTCTTTTGTATAATTTGGCAAATGATCACAGTGTTAGACTTGGTGGAAGCAGAGCTAAGGGTTTCCCCCTCTAACAGTGGCAGCAGGTATAAAACATTAGGGCTTGGGTTGAGGCAAGACGTGGATGAAATGAATTTTCCATTACATACCGTCATTCGAGAAGCACTCAATCGGTGTTTCCTAATGACTGTCAACCTAGATATAGCTATGTAACTAAAATGCATGAATTATCTCAGAGAAATAAACCTGTTTATTCGGTAAATCTGAAGCAAGGGTGACTAAATTTAAAACCAAGGTCTCTGGCAGTCAGGAATTATTATTGTTTACCAGGCAGGCAAGGAAAAACAAAGACAACAATTAGAAAATAGTAGTCATCTTTAAAAGCCATTCTTCTAAATTGTGATACTCTGCAAAACAAAACTGTATGGAATTTCTCACTCTGAATCATTCATGCGAAATCACTAAAACAATCTTGGGTGACTTCATAATAGACTCAAAATTAGAAAGCGTTGGCATATTTTATTAGTGATCTCCTTCGCCAAGATATCTTTACATTCTGTTTTTCATAATACCTTGCATTTAAAATAACTGCAACAGAAATTAAACCTCAATAAAATACATCACAATTATAGATATTTCCAACTAAACGATGTTATCCTCACGACAGTTTTATCAAAATATAAAATCCCAAAGTTGAAATGCTATAATTGAACACTTTTTTTTATTAAGAAAAGCCATGTCTGCACCTATGTTTCAAGACTGACATATTGTGCAATAAACAGCAATCAGCCTAAAGATGCTATATTAAACAAACCAAGTTTTGTTTTGCTAAACTAAGCAAAATTAGTTGAATGCCCTAAGTAATAGTTGCTGGTATTTTTTTTTTCTAAATTATTTCTCCACTTGTTTTTGTGTCTATGCATAAATTAAAAATCTGCTGAAATTTATTATTCATCTGAGATGTAATTAATATGCAAAATTATGCAAATTAAGATGCAATTAGGCTTCAATTCTCTAGTGGAATTTTCCATTATAATTTAATACAAAGTAATAGAGTAATTGGTGTCACGTGTAATTACGGTTACTCACGTGTACTTGCAGACGTGCAAATGATGTGGTATATGTTAGTTATCCTATGCAAATGGTTCATGCAATCTCTTCATACTTGGGAATGAAGTAAACAAAGATGGATCTTCAAAAAAAAAGGGGGAGAGGGACCCCTCTTTCTTCTCATGTGCTACCATTTTGAAGAACTATGTGAATAATTGTAACTAATATCCCTGCATTTATTTCTAAGAATTTTTAAGTTGGTGTTATGCAGTGTATTGTTTATTACTTTAGAGAAATTATTTCCAATAAAAATGAATCTTTAAACAGAGACCTAATAGCGATTCAGATGCCACATGGGTGAATAATCCAGGACGAGAGCCGGCAAACCAAAGCACTGTTGAACCCGGCAGAGACTGTTTTTGCATCAGGCTCAAAAGGTCTTGTCTTTAAAAGAAATAACATAGCCCGCTTTGCCAAAAAAATCATTGTAACAATGTTGTCTTATTTCCTGATTACAAAGTTGATCAAATTTGCTTCCCGGTCTCTTCAGAAGCCAGGCAGTTTGATTTTTCCAAACCAAAATTTCTTCCCTCTTACTTTTCAGAATTCTAGGAGAATTCTATGTCATTTCTTTCTGAATGAATAAAGCACTGAGCAAATTAAACGATATAATTCCCTCCGTCACTAACTCTGCCATTTGGTTCAAGGGACTCAGCCGCTAACTACGGAGTGTCTCCTTGTGTCTCCCTGGAGAAATGAAAAGAACGAGTCTCCCATGTGCTTGTCCTGAGCCTGGAGCTGCAGCTTATAATTTCTCCATGAGAAATGATTACCGCTTGTTTTAAAACACCCATGCTGTGTTGAATCCTGCACAGAAAACATTATGATCTCGACACTTTCCTTCTCGTAACTGAAGCACACACTTTAAGACGAGTATTTTATATTCTCAGCTCCAATTAACCTGAAGTGTTTCTTTTCCCTATGTCTCCCCCTCACCCTTACCCCCCTCACCTGAGCCTGTGCCTCTATCCTTTTGTAACAGATTTTTCTGAGGGGGAGGGGATATGTGATATACTTGGCTGCAATTAATAAGAGTGGGCACCGAAAGAGGCAAACAGGCTTGCTATGGAACAGCAGATAAAGAGCTTCTCTCTTTCCCCACCGCCTTCCCACTTCTTATCCCTTTTCCTCCACCTCCTCTGGCTGGTTATTTGAGAAAACAGACATGGATAAGAGAAAATAAGCACCACCGTTAGTCTCTCATGCTGCACCCTTTCAAAGGCCCACCCATCCATCCATATGTGGCTTTCCCATTCATTCCGATAATAATACCAATTACTATGCAGGCAGGGCCATTCTTATTCACATTTGCAGCTCACTGTGGACATTTATGCTGCACTCTGAGCAACACTCCTATCTTCAACAACATCGATTATACAGCTGTTGTACAATCATTGTAAACGAAATATACAATGCCCCTGTTCAGCTTGTGGAAACATTTGTAACCATGGAAGGTGGGATAGGAGAGGGGTGGCCCTTCCTCTGCCTGATTTCTCTCCAGCACTGTCTCATTCTCCAAGACCTGATACGTCCCCGGGGCTTGGCAGGGGAAAGGGGCCAAACTGATATAATTTAAGAACCAAACAGCCGAAGCAATGTTGTTTTTCTCTCAGAAGAGGGACTTTGGGATTCAGGTGCAATGGACAAATGGGGCCCCAGGACCTCGGCATCACAAACAATGACTCTTCTGGGACTTGCTGTGGCCAGACGTCCTAGGTCAGATGGAACAACTGGGACTCAAGCCATCTAAGACCTCCCAGTCAGAATGTCTGACTTAGGCAAATGTTGTCTCTACTATTTCCTCTCTTCCCAGATAAAGTTTTTCTTTCTGTTCTTGCCTTCAACAAGTTACGTTTGTGGTCAAAACCAATGTTATGGGTAAGGGCACCTGGCAGGCTAAGTTGGTAGAGCATGCGATTCTTGATCTTGGGGTCATGTGTTTGAACCCCACGTTGGGCATAGAGATTTTTTTTTTTTTTAAGATTTTTAATTTATTTGACACAGAGAGAGAAGCACAAGCAGGGGGAGTGGCAGGCAGAGGGAGAGGGAGAAGCAGGCTCCCTGAAGAACAGGGGAAACCCGATGTGGGACTCGATCCCCGGACCCCAGGATCATGACCTGAGCCAAAGGCAGTCTCTCGACCAACTGAGCCACCCAGGCATCCCCTGGAGATTACTTTAAACAATCCCAATATTATGGGTCTTTTATTTTTACTTTTCTAAGGAACTTTATTGATTCAGTCTGCTCTTCACAAAGAGACCTAATCAGTGAACCCTTTTTTGCTCCTTCGTTTCTCCAAGTTTGTCTCTTCCAACCCTCAGAGACTCTGACCCACTGAATTGACATAATCATGACATTCTACACATGACCATCCATTCACCTAGGTACTGTCACATGCGATCAATACAACTCAGATTACAACTACTTTCTAGATCAAAAGATTAATGTTTTAAGGAAGGCCATACAAGTAATTCAAGATAGAACTCAGACTCAAGTAGTAATGCTAGCTTTTCCCCTGTGTTTAGATTTTATTTACCTTTATTTATCAAACACTCTCCTATAAGCTTTGCCAAAGACTCTATTGGATGAAATTTAGTACACTTTTTTTTTTTTTACATTTTAATATGTGGGGAAATATCTTACAATCAATGCCACTTTGACAGTCATTCTCAGCCAAACAACAGTTATTGTGTGGCTGCCAATGTCTGTAGATGCACAAAATTTTTTTGTTATTCCTGGTGAATGACTAAAAACTGAAATCCTTTGAATGTTTAGCCAACAATCTTTAACTTAAGGACCATTTAAAAAAAATAACACACACCTTTCCATTGTCTGAAAATTCTGCATTTGACATCTTCTGGCTAGATCAAATTCTCTGGTGTCAGCAACTTGGAAGAAATTTCTGGAGACAATGATGGAGTGCTCTTTTAAGAAATGCTACATCACTAACCTTCTTAATAGCAGCAAGGATGACACTTTGTGGAAAAAAAGCACAAAGTTGAAAGCTAATTCTTAGTTGTCAGCCTCATAATGTGGAGGGTTTAAGAAGACTAAACCTGATTATTTCACTTATATTTCCTTTATATATGTGCCCTTTATATATGGATAAGTGATAAAAATTGATGTCAAAATAACTCTGGAAGAGCTCCTTCAATAATTATAAAACAACAATTCTAAGTGATAAGAAGACATTGTGTCATAGGTTAATTAACCATCTTTTCTTTCTTGGAGACACGTAAAATAATGTTCATCCTACATTCTGTAGTGTCTTAGAAACAAAGAAATATATTAGTAACTCATTTGATCCTTGTAGACATCCTATGCGATTAGTGCTATTGGTCTTATTTTCTAGTTTTTTGGGTTTTTTTTTTAGCTTTTTATTTATTTATTTGACAGAGAGAGAGACAGCGAGAGACGGAAAACAAGACGGGGGACTGGGTGAGGGAGAAGCAGCCTTCCCGATGAGCGGGGAGCCTGACGAGGGGCTCAATCCATCCCAGGACCCTGGGATCAGGACCCAAGCCAAAGGCAGACGCTTGATGACTGAGCCACCCAGGCACCCCTATAGTTTAAAGATACAAGGTACAGAAGTAACTTGGCCAAGGTTCCATATGTCATAAGTGATTAAACATGGATTTGCAACCAGGAAATTTGGCTGTGGAATTCATGCTTAATCTGGGCTAAATCTGATTTATAGATAGGGTTTGTTATGTTTAAATGTTGATTTTTTAAAAAAGTCATTAGCTTTTGGTTTTGTTGCAAACATTTAAAACTGGGAAACTTTAAAGAATTTGAATTTCTAGCTTTTTAGGAAAATCAAATCTAGCAATACTGGGTGTCTATTCTCACCTGATAAGAATCAGCTTGAGGGATTTGCTACTTCCCCTATGGAACTGCATGCTCTCTTATCTCTACCTTGCCTGCTCCATTCATTCTCTTCCCTGCTTCTTCCCTGTGCAGATTTGATGTTGTGACTTCAGCTCTGCTGTTGTGTTAAAACTGGGGACATCCTCAGGACAACTCTCTTGCGAACCACTGTCCCCACCCCGATCTCCCTGTTTCCCACCCATATTGTACATAGCACAAGTGAAATCAGGCCAAAACAGGTTGAAACACCTCTGGCCCAATGTCGTAAAACAGAAATCTTTGTGTTTGGCCGTAGTTTTAGGCAGTGTTTGATCAGAAGCAAATTGACTCAGAGTGATATCCAATAAGGAGCTTATCGTAGGGATTTTACCGTGTAAAATCCTGGTGACTGGTAAGACAGTTTATGTAGGGCTATTGCTTTTTGCCAGGCTATTGCCTGGCATAAGCCGAGCTGACACGGGAAAAGGAAAGATGGCTGCGAAACGGGCGAGGGCAAGTGCAAGTTTCCACGTGGACAAGGCAGAACCCACACAGGTGTCACATCATCTCAAAGCCTCTGACTTTGTTAATGTGAGTCACCTGCAGAAGAAGCTGCCAGCCCATTATTGAGGAAGTAGACACGTTCTTGGCCAGGAGTCAGAGAAGCCAAAGGAGGAGACCTGGTGGGAGGTGGTAGAGAATGGGCTGGGTTACTGCTGCCCACCAACCAGGTGAGAACCCATACCAGCCTTCTGGCATGACCACGGCTGCATCTTCACTGCCACCTTCCCAGCTTCATGGAAATTTCTGATGGCCAACGGTGGTCTGGAGCCATAAAGGGAGGGGGGTTCTGGGGAATGTAGTTCCAGCTTAGCTAAGCTAACACAGCACAAAACCACAATAGCCCAGAGTCAAGAAATCTAAACCCTCACAAAGCTGCCGCCTAAACAGATTCAGGCTCCCATCTTTGAGGGACCAGAAGGATGAGAAACCTGCCAGGAATCCATAGCACTTGGGTCATGAGATATCTTCAACCATGGTGCTGCCTTGTCTGCCATTCCTACTGAAGGCCTAAAAGACTCATTTTGCAAATCCCACTTCCATCTTGGCTATCACAAACAAGTCTCTCTTCTTCCTGGATCAGTTCTACCTTAATCTAAAATTCCAGTGCTCTGTCACCCTGGCTCATGTGAATTCCCCCCTTTGGGGTAAGGATGCTTCCATCCACACGGCAGCAATTCTAATATTGCTGTTGACACAGTTTGTTCTGTTCTCAGGCCCAGGTCTAGTTTCAAGAATCTCTGACAGAAAGAACTGCAGGATCTGGGGTTATACACAGCACAGGCCTTAGGAAATCCTGCCCGTTGTCTGATGACTAACATTCACTGACTCTGATACTGCTGCTCAGTGGTGGCTTACAGGGCAGGCAGGAAACAGAAGTGCCTTTCCTTGGGGGTAACACTCATCTATCATGGCCCACACTGCCTTATGACTGGGATCCCATTTTTACAGCTGCCTAGTTGCCCTCATATGCACAGCTAGCCCATCTCAAGCAAGTTCACAAAGTCCACGTCAGATGACATTTCCAACTTCACCTTTACACTGTGCTCAATCCTGGCCCAAGTCAACAGCCAGGACCCACCTCTACACTTATGAAAAAATTCACTTTAGGGATCCTGAGTGTCTTCTGCTGCTGACCAACTTCGTTTGGGCCATCTTGATGCATCAGCCATTCTAATAACCTTGAACCCTAAGAGGAAGGACATTTCAGTCTTTTCTTTTCAGAGTCTCATTGACCCCTTATACAACTGCTCACTGAATGGTTCTGGTGTCAGTTCCAACATGGGGGGATGGTTTCCCTCACGCCACCCAAGCATTTCCCTGACACCAGCTTGGTGTCCTACAGTTTGACCGAATTCACCTCAATTCTGACACTACCTGGAGATAGCATAAAATCCCCCACGTTAAAGGGTCCTTCCTATAGGATTCCCTGCCCCCCCTTCAGATGCCAGTTGTCACCTATGCTTCTGACCAACTGGCTACAAATTAGAGATGCCAAAGATTCTCTCATCACTTAGGAAATGCCAAGGATTTTAGGAACTCTGTGCCAGAAATGGGGATGCAGACCAAATATATATTTCTTATTACAAATCAAAATACCGGACCCACCCCTTACCAGTCTACTATATTAAGTATTATGGAGTACAGAGCAGTTTCAAGCTTTAAAAATTGTCCTATTATACTCAGTCTTAGCCCAGGTTCCCCCTAATGTAATATGAGGAAACAAGAATGGGCGGTAGGCAGAGTGAAACACGAAAGGTGGAAAAGCTAAGACAAGGATGCATGAACAAGCTGGTGTCTATTGTGTGACTGTTGCTCATCCCATGGGACTTTCTGAGGAGCCTAATCTTCCTGGGAAATGAAAGAGGAAATAATTTGTCTATTAATCCCTTACTTCATTTTCATTTCTGGGTTACGAGTGGGATCCTGTAGGTATCATAGGCTACAGCATCAGAGAATCCAAGGCACAGTGAACAGTCTATGACAAAGCCCCAAAGTGAGGTTGCATCTGAGTGAAGCTGATCAAAGCCCACGTGGGGCTGGTTATTGCAGCAGTGGCTGGAGAAAGAAATCTGGCTGAACAGAATTAAGTGGGCCACGAGACAGACCCAGTAATGTCCATCCTTGCAATACTTAGATTCACTCATGCCGTCCATTCAGGCCATGTCCCCTGGCCTGGTTATGGAAGACAATGGTCTTCCTAAAATTTAAGGAGACTTATTCATTTTTACTGGAAAGGGTATACCAAGACATCAGATTTTTACAGAGAATGCATCAGGTTTTCCTTTGTGATATTCCCACTGAATTATATAGTAATAAAGCACCAATATCTGGTCATTTTTTTTCTTTCTGGGCATATGAGAGTCAAAGTTTCCCAGTCTTTTTGCAGTAAGACAGGACTATGTGACTACTAATGGCCAATGAAACATAAGCAGAACTAACATGTGTCCCTCTGAAATGGAGGCAGGAAACAAGTCCCTACATAATTTTCAGTCTCTTCCCTCTCTCCTTGAGTAGAAAGCATGGAGGCTATTTGTTGAGATGACAGAAAAACAGTCTGGATCTTTGAATCATCACATGTAAGACAGGTGCCTGGAAGCATCACCAGCATATAACAGACTTTGCAGGAGCAAGTAATAAACCTTATCTGTTTAGCTGCTGAGATTTTGGGACTGTGTGTTCTAATATCATCACATATTCTGTCTAAAACACCCTTGAACATTTGCACATTTCTTGTGCATTGTGATCAAAAGTCAGGAGAATGGGTTATGTATTAATGTTGTAAATTATTTGTAATATGCTGTAAGTTGAATTGATGCTTAGGAGTAATTAAAATCCTAAGTGAGGGAATGTATTAACATTCAGAGCTGATAGAAAACTTTCTAACATCTGTCAAGTCAGAACTCCTCCTCATTGGAATTGCGAAGTCTTGGTTAAGATCCTAATACCTGCCACAGTGATATGTGTCTTAGTGAGTTTTCTGAACACCTAATGTGTTCATAGGCATGGAATCTCCAAATATCCCTTCACTTTTTGTTCCATACTAAATGCATCTGTATCATGGTCCATTACAACCTCATTCCTTAATCAAATTACACATATTTTCCTAGGGATAAAGTTTTGAATTGCAGAGCCTTTTCAGAAGCCCACATTTGCAATGATGCTATCATAATTCATTGTTATGTCTCAGCATTGTAGTAGATAAATAGTTGATGTTTGTTGAATTAAGTCAAATTGAACTGACATGAATTGAAGGAGGAGGAAGATGATATGATCATTGTGCTGGGGACTTTATATCTGTTGTGAGGTGGCTAATATTATCCCCTTTTTGCAGATGAGGAAATTAAGGTTTACAGAGATTGGGTAAATTGCCAAATGTCATACTAACTGTGGTCTACATTGAAGTCTGTGAATTCTAAGGTCTGAGATAAAGCCGACCTTCCTTCTACAATATCATCATGCTACCTTGAATAGAAACAAATGTAAATTGAATCAAAGTGAATTGCATTGAACTGTATTGAACTGAACTGGAAAATCCATCACAGTGTAGAGATGTGGGGCTTAAGACTCCGTAGTACTCATATTATTTATGGTGTATCCTTACACCAACACCAATCACTACATGCCTATTTCTGAGAAGTGATTCTTTAAAATATTGAACTCTTAATATGTTATAAATCTATTTTTATTAATAGAAGTTTTAGCTAACAAAAAAAGTCTTGAATGAAACTCTTGGGTAACTTATGTTGCCATAATAACCCCTACCTCCTTCTTTGCCAGAATGGCTCCTTTGGTCTCAGAGTGCAGGGGACAGGCCTGATAGGCACTGGTCCCTAAGACTTCTGGTCCCATTCAACATGTCCATATGGTGCAAAGCTATCCAGAATGATAATCACACCAGGGATACTCACTAGTGTATCAGCCACCAAGAGAAGCTTTTGGAGAAGCAGGTTCTATCACTGGGTTTTAAGTCACTTCACACTTTGAGCCATCATTCTTCAGGAAAAAGCAACAACTTGCAAGCATGTCATTGTGGAATGCTACTTTGTACAGGCCATTTAAAAAACAACAACAACAAAAAAAACCCCAAACAAACAGATCAGGTTCAACTGCCTCATTTCTCAGAAGAGGAAACAATGCTAATACCTCAAACTGATCTTACAGTTTATACTTTGTATAAAGAGTTTTCACACATGCATTATCTCATCTGTTATGTCGTTCGAGGCCTCAGCCCTAGGAGGTTAAGTAAATTGCTTAAGGTCACATGGTTACTTAGTGACAGAATAAATATGAAGAGTTAGAAACCCGAGATTTATTATCTGTGTGTTTTTCATTGAGTTACCTTCTTAACAAATGTATAGTGTCATACCCAACAGACATTGTACTTAGAACTTTGGGTTGGCATTGCAAAAGAGGGTGTGAAATAGTCAATAAAAGCTGAATTGCCCTCAACTGAAGACAATCTAAAGCAATGAGAAAAAGTTGCCAGGACAGGGTAGAAAGTGACAAGTACCTGTGAGTGGTTCTATCATTTTCTAGGGGAGTTCATGTGGGAGTGATTACATCGGACTCAGTAAAGAGAAGGGTTTTCAAGGAATTCTAAGAGAGAGGATATTTGAATAGATCTTTAGATTGCTAGAATTTGACTATGCAGACCTAGGGTACATAAAGCAGAGGGACAAGAAGCAGGAAACATGAGACACATGGAAAACAATGAGGTTTCTTACCTTAAATCTCAGCTATATTTTTATATTTTAATGTCTAGCATATCATGAATTATCTTAGAATCAATTTCAAAAAAAACTTCCCATCCAGTAGGCTATGAAGTAAGATGTGTATTAAATGAATGATGGACTATTCAATCAGTGGTGTCTCATCAATGAGTTAGGATACCATCACTCATCTTGACAAAATTGAGGGTGAATGGAGAAAAATAGCAGAAACTTAGATTCAAATTTTAAGTTGTGGAGAAATCACAAAAGGCCTTGAATACCAGATTAAAGTTGTTGAGACTTTTTTTACACAGGCAATCAGGATCCAATGAACATTTTTTGAGTAAGAAGTAATAGAATAAGAATAGCGTTTAGGAAATTAAGTTGACAGTAACGTGTGGGTAGACTGAGAGTAGAAAGGTAGAATACAGAGAAGTGATTAAATGGTTAAGGAGAGAAACAATCTGAACCATTAAAATAGTTATTGAGTAACAAACCACCACAAAATTTAGTGCTTAAAACAACAACCATTTATTTATTCTAAAATTCTACAGAGTAGCAGTTTGGGCTGGGCCTATCCAGGCAGTTCTGGTCTTAGCTGGTCTCTAATTGTCACTGTCTTTATTTAAATGAAGCATAGCAAAGTGGTTTTGTTTTCAGTTAAGAAATCACCATTTCTATTCTAATGATTCAGTTCTATTCTATTAAGCCTGAAATATTTGCAGTGTTTTATACCATATTTAATAATATCAATTAATGTGGTTTATAACTAAATTTGTCTTTTCCTTCCTTTGTTCAAATTACATTACAATAAACACATTGTACTAGGCTTATAAAGTGGAAAGTATGTATCAGTGGAGGCCCATGAAGGATATTCCAACATGTTGTTAAAAAAAAATATGTGGTGCCTAAAATATTGAAATTGCTTTGGATACAGAATTTTACTGAACTGCTCATTTGGTAATTTTTTTTTTTTTTTTTTTTTTTTAGTCTTTCATATTCCATTGGTATGTCTGGTTTCAGAAGTCTTAAGTCAAAGGGAAACTTCCTAGTATATTTCATGCACTAAGAGGGGCAGAATAAAACAAATTGGGCATCTTAGGAAAATTTCCATTCAAGGTCAACCCAAAGGAAATATGTTTTCTTTCCACATCTACTTCATAAACATCTATTTCACATAGATATGCCTCTGGTTTTCATCGAGGTGCTTTCGTGAAATTTGAAAATTTACAAAACATATTGTTAGATAGAAATCGCTAGGATTCTATCTATTAGAGTAAATATTCTCACCAGATCATGTAATTTCATTTTCTAAATACTTATGGAACCTGTCCAGGCTCACGGTTACTGCCATTTCTCCAGTTCAGATCTTCATCACTTCTCTTCTGGACAAATGAAGTAGCCTCTTAACTAGCATCCCTGGTTCCAGTTTTTCCTTTGCAATGTATCTTTTTGGACCTCAGAGTATTTCTTTTTTTTTTTTTTTTAAAGATATTATTTATTTATTCTGACAGAGAGAGACACAGCGAGAGAGGGAACACAAGCAAGGGGAGTGGGAGAGGGAGAAGCAGGCTTCCCACTGAGCAGGGAGCCCAGTGCAGGGCTCAGCCTTCCAGGACCCTGGGATCATGACCTGAACCTAAGGCAGACACTTAACCGACCGAACCACCTAGGTGGCCCCAGACCTCAGAGTATTTCTGATGGAGTATTAGTCTGGCCAGATGTTCTCTAAAGAAAAATGATCTGTGTTCAAATAAGTTGCAAATGCTATAGGCCATACCCTTCATGTTTGTAGAGCCCAAAACTCAGCACATTGAAAGCTTTGAGTAGTCCTGAGTAACAGGAAGATAGTAACGTGCTTTTCTCTTCTGCATTACCCATGATCACCATGCTGTTTAATTTATAGTACCTAGTGCTTTAGGCAAAATTAGAATAATTACAGGATAGGAGGAATTTGAAGAGAAAGAGTTAATATTTAACACTGAACTTCCAAAAGGGGACTGTGAACACCAAGACTAGAAAAATTCTTGAAATCCCAGCTTTATTGAGACAGTATGGATTTATAAATTCCAAAAGATCTTTTACATTTCAAAATCCAGACTTCATGGAATCATAGATCACTAAATTTTACCAAAAAAAAAAAAATGTTGAGAAGTTAATCAGAAAACAGTAGTGTATGAAGAATGCCTACCAGGCCGAGAAAGGAACATGAGAGTTTTCATGAGGGGGAGAGGAGATATTTGGGAGGGATAGGTAGAGGATTAAGAAGCAGCCTGGATCCTTCAGAGACCCAGTGCCTCCACCTCCATGGGTCTACATCCAAGGGATTCCAGAGAAGTGAGATAAAAACCCCAGGCAAGTTAAAAGGGACATTGAAACCCTAGGATGTGTGCATTCCCTTTACCAACTGTAACTCTGAAAGGATGCAAGATCCTCATGTGCCAATATGGGACGGTCACAATGGAATAGAAAAGATGGTACACAGATTTAGGCACAAAACAGCAGGGAATTTTGCCAAGTAAATTTCCCTTGACAGATATTTGGTGTGGAAGGAATTAAAAATTTCTTCCATGCCCCGACTGAGGCAAATGAAAATAGTTGAGAAATAAGACTGGATCTGCTATGGGTGACCATAGTAAGTGGCAAGGCGATCTCATATGAAAAACAGTAAAGCAGAAAGATGTGGCTGAAAAGCAGAGGATTTAGAGTGCTAATGGAAGCCAAGGAGATGTATAATATCCAGAAGTGAGAATGAGGATGAGGTTCTCAAGACTTTCGATTTTGCTGAGAGAACAGGCAAGGAGTTATACCTAAGAAGTAGATGCAGTTAGAAAAAAGGCCACTGCCCAGAGTTAGGTGAGACAAGCTACACCTCAACAGGTGTTGAATCAGAATTCAACAACAGAAAGCCCAGAAGTCATTTTACCCCAATTCCGGACATTGTTTTGGAAAGAAAATTGTGCAAGATCATCTGGAGGTGAAAATTTGCCTGAAGGAGAGTTTAAACTTTAAATTGAGTGAACATGTACCTAAGTGAGAAGATCTTAAACTGGAAAAGATTGAGTTACCTGTAACTGGAAAGTTCACATTATTACTTTCTACCCATTGTTAGAAATGGGGATTATAAGAGAACTTAGTTACACAGAAATATCATAAAATTTTATACAAATGAGATGTAGGTATAAATTGTCTACTCTATTTCATAGACAAAAATCCCCCAAATGTATTTGTCATTTTTTTTTTTTTAATTAACAAGTGGTGTCTTCTCTCAGAACTAGTATTGAATGGAACATGCTCTGGGAAATAAGGTCCTATGTTCTTATTAGAGTTACCTCTTAAAAACAATCTTCTTTCTTTTTAATTAATCCTTTTTGAATGCTTTTTGGAATTCTTACATGTTTGAGGCATTATGCTAGGTACCTGAATTAAAATGATGTCTCTATCATAAGTTCTGACCTCAAGGAAGCCACAGACTTAGAGAGGAAATATGTGCTTGTTTTGGCAACATATATACTAATTTTTTTTAAATTTAAATTTTGTTAGTTAACATGCAGTGCCATATTGGTTTCTGGAGTAGCATTCAGTAATTCATCACTTACATACAACACCCAGTGCTCATCACAACAAATGCCCTCTTTTTTTTTTTTTTTTAAAGATTATTTATTTATTTATTTGACAGAGAGAGACATAGCGAGAGCAGGAACACAAGCAGGGGGAGTGGGAGAGGGAGAAGCAGGCTTCCTGCCAAGCAGGGAGCCCGATGTGGGACTCGATCCCAGGACCCTGGGATCATGACCTGAGCGGAAGGCAGACGCTTAACGACTGAGCCACCCAGGTGCCCATAACAAATGCCCTCTTGAATACCCATCACCCATCTGCCCATCCCCCACCTTGTTAAGAGTCACTTATGGCTTGTTTTCCTCCTTTTTTTCTTTTCCCCCCTTCCCATATGTTCATCTGTTTTCTTTCTTAAATTCCACATATGAGTGAGGTCATGTGGTATTTATCTTTCTCTGACTGACTTATTTCACTTAGCATAATACCTTCTAGTTCCATCCACATCATTGCAAATGGCAAGATTTCATTCTTTTTGATGGCTAATATGTCACTGTATATATATACCACTTCTTTATCCATTCATCAGTCATTGGACATTTGGACCCTCTCCATAGTTTGGCTATCATAGATAATCCTGCTATAAACATCGGGGTGCATGTACCCCTTCAAATCTACATTTTTATATCCTTTGGGTAAATACCTAGTAGTGCAATTGCTGGATTGTAGGGTAGGTTTAACTTTCTGAGGAACCTCCAAACCGTTCTCCAGAGTGGCTACACCAGTTTGCATTCCCACCAACAGTGCAACAGGGTTCCCCTTTCTCTTCATCCTCGCCAACACCTGTTGTTTCTTGTGTTGTTAATTTTAGCTCTTCTGCTGACAGGTGTGAGGTGGTATCTCATCGTGGTTTTGATTTGTATTTCCCTGATGATGAGTGATGTTGAGCACCTTTTCATGTGTCTGTTAGCCATCTGGATGTCTTCTTTGGAAAAGTGTCTATTCATGTCTTCTGCCCATTTCTTAACTGGATTATTTGTTTTTTGGGTGTTGAGTTTGATAAGTTCTTCATACACTTTGGATACTAACCCTTTATCAGATATGTCATTTGCAAATATCTTTCCCATTCTATGGGCTGCCTTTTAGCTTTGTTGATTGTTTCCTTTGCTGTGCAGAAACTTTTTATCTTGATAACTCCCAATAGTTCATTTTTGCTTTTGTTTCCCTTGCCTCTAGCAACATGTCTAATAAGAAGTTGCTATGGCCAAGGTCAAAGAGGTTTCTGCCTGTTTTCTCCTCTAGGGTTTTAATGGTTTCCTGTCTCACATTTAGGTCTTTCATCCACTTTGAATTTATTTTTGTGTGTGGTGTAAGGAAATGGTCCAGTTTCATTTTTCTGCATGTGGCTGTCCAGTTTTCCCAACACCATTTGTTGAAGAGACTTTTTTCCATCGGATATTCTTTCCTCCTTTGTCAGAGATCAGTTGACCATAGTTGTGGGTCCATTTCTGGGCTCTCTATTCTCTGTTCCTTTGATCTATGAGTCTGTTTTTGTGCCAGTACCATACTGTTTTGATGACTACAGCTTTGTAATAGAGCTTGAAATCCGGAATCGTGACATTTTCAGTTCTGTTTTTCTTTTTCAGAATTGCTTTGGCCATTCGTGTCTTTTGGATTGTTTGTTCCAGCTCTGTGAAAAATGCTGATGGTATTTTGATAGGAATTGCATTAAAGGCAACATATATATTAATAGTAGCACAGTAGAGAGTCGACTAGCATGAATTCTGAATAAAGATTGCAGGAAAATTTAGGAGGAGTTCCACATTTTTCTCTTTAAGAAGTTATACTTTCTCTTTAAGAAAATGATCAAGGCTAGGATATTCTCTCATCACTTCTATTGTACATTGCAGTAGAAGTTTAAGAAAGTGCAATAGGCAAGGAACAGACATAGAGATTAGAAAAGAAGAATTAAAACTGCCAATATTTGCAGATGACATGATTGTCTGGGTAGACAATTATTATCCTAAATAATATACAAAACATTGACTAGACCTAATGGTGAATTTAGCAAGGTCACAGTATACAAAGTTAACATACTAAGAGCAAAGATTTGGAAAATAAAAATTTTAAAGTTGCATTTAAAATAGCATCAAAACCATGAAATACTTAAGGATAAATTTAGCAATACATAAAAAAAAAACCTTGTACACTGAATCCACAGCATATTAATGAGAGAAATTAAAGAAACTATATAAAAGACAAAGTTGTCAAGATACCAGTTCTCCCCCAAATTGTTGTATAGATTCAAAACAAACCAAATCACAATTCCAGAAATTTTTTTATTTTATAAATTGATAAGCTATTCTAAAATCTATATGGAAGTGCAAATAACCTGGAATAGTCAAAACAGTCTTGAAAGGGATTATAATATAATATAGGAGGGACTCCCTGACTTCAGGACTTATTATAAGAGGTGCTTGGGTGGCTCAGTTGGTTAAGCATCTGTCTTTGATCCCTCTGGCATGGAGCCCCGCATCGCATCGGGCTTCCTGGTCAGTGGGGAGCTGGCTTCTCCCTCTCTCTCTGCAGCTCCCCCTGCTTGTGCTCTCTCACTCACTCTCTCTGTCAAATAAATAAATAAATAAAATATTTTTTAAAAAAGATTACTTATTATGAAGCTACATTTAAAGACAGGGTGGTATTTATGAAAAGATAGTTAAATAAAACAGAACAGAGAATTAGAAATACACCCACACTTGCACGGTCAATTGATTTTTCATAACAGCACTGAAGGATTTCAATAAATGGTGCTTGAGCAACTTGATATCCACATGGAAAGAAATGAACTTTAACCTCTACATCCTGCTGTGTGGTCATTTGAGATGGATCACAGACCTAATTTTAAAATCTAAACTTATAAAACTTATAAAAGAAAACTTATGAAAATATCTTCATAAAATGAGAGTGGGCTGGGACAAATCATCTGCAAAAACATATACCTGGCAAAGGACAAAGAACTTATATCCAACAATTAAATAATAAAAAGATAAACAATTCAATGAAAAATGACCTGAACAGGGACTTCACAGAGGAAGAAATACATGTGGCCAAAAATTAAATGTAAAAAGGATTCAACATCATTAATCAGCAGGAAAATGCAATGAAATCACAAAGTGGTACCACTCCATGTTTAGTAGAATGGTTAAGTTGAAAAAGAACAATACTAAATGTTGTCAAGGATATGGAGCAACTGGAATTCTGACACATTGATGATGGAGTATAATATAGAACAATCAAATTCGGAGGGGGGAAAGATGGTGGAGGAGTAGGGGACCCTATTTCAACTGGTCCCCGGAATTGAGCTGGATATCTACCAGACCACTCTGAGCACCCACGAAACCAGCCTGAGATGTAAGAAGATCTGGGCCTCTACAAACAGAATATCGCAGGCAGTTGGTTTTGAGGTACGAAGTGGGGAGCCATGATCCTGCGGGCAGATATCGGAGGATAAACGGCAGCGGGAGGGTGCCTGGCCGTGGGGATCCTGCACCACCGTGAGTGACAGCCTCACACGCTGCGATCAGGGCACAGACTCACAGACCGGTAGTGGTGGGGAAAGGCCTTTAGGGCAGCCCCCGGGGTGAAAAACCAGACCGGCGGGGTCGCGCACACGCGAACCGCAGCCCCCTGGACAAAAACCGGAGCGCCGGTCGCGCGCGCACGGGAACTGCAGCCTCCGAGAGGGAAACCTGGTGCGCCGGGGTCGTGCCAGTGAACTGCAACCCCCGGGGGTGGAAACCCCGAGAGGCGGAGTCACGCGCTCGCGCGAACTGGGAGCGGCTGGCGGTTTTAGAAGCACAAAGGGCAGAGACGTGCCCGGACCGGGAGGCAGGAACTGGGAGCGCTGCAGAGGGGCGCACAACACAGGATGCTGCAGTTCATAGCAGCACGGACAGAGATGGAGATGCTGTGGCCTGGAGAGCTCACTGAAGAACAGACTGAGGTCTCTGCTCTGAGGCAGAGGGTTGGAAATGGTCTCTTCTGCTCTGACTCGTGGAAGAGACGCGGAAAGCCGCCAGGGAAAGGCGCCAGAGAACAAAGCCCCAAAGACTGATTCCCACTGAGCCCATCCCCCGCCACAAGGGCGCAGGGCAACTCCGCCCAAACAGGGTTGCCTGAGTAACAGTGTGGCAGGCCCCTCCCGCAGAAGACAGGCTGGGAAAACAAGAGGCCAGCAACCCTAAGGTCCCAAGAAAACAGGTGCATCTTGCTTGGGTTCTGGTCAATAATTTCGACTCTATCCATTCCCTCAAACACCCATCAACAGAATGACTAGGAGGAGGAGCCCCCAAAACAGAAAAGACTCAGAGATTATGACTTATGCTGCAGATTTACAAGTGGATGCAGATATAACCAAGATGTCAGAGATGGAATTCAGGCTAGTAATTGTGAAGACAATGGCTAGAATGGAGAAATCCATTAATGGCAACATAGAGTCTCTAAGGGCAGAAATGAAAGCTGAATCGGCAGAACTTAAAAATGCTATCAATGAGATCCAATCCAATCTAGATAATCTAACAGCTAGGGTAACTGAGACAGAAGAGAGAATAAGAGATCTGGAAGATAGTATAATAGATAAAAAGGGAAAAGAGGAGGCCAGGGAAAAACAACTCAGAATCCATGAAAATAGAATCAGAGAAATCAGTGACACCATGAGGCGTTCCAATGTCAGAATAATTGGAATCCCGGAGGGAGTGGAGAGAGAGAGAGGACTAGAAGATGTATTTGAGCAAATCGTAGCTGAGAACTTCCCTAATCTGGGGAATGAAACAAACATTCGAGTCCTAGAGGCAGAGAGGACCCCTCCTAAGATCAAGGAAAACAGGCTGACACCCCGGCATGTAATAGTAAAACTTGCAAATCTTAGAACCAAGGAAACCATCTTAAGGGCAGTGAGGGGGAAGAGATTCCTTACGTACAGAGGGAGGAACATCAAAATAACATCAGACCTATCCACAGAGACCTGGCAAGCCAGAAAGCCCTGGCAAGACATATTCAGGGTACTAAATGAGAAGAACATGCAGCCAAGAATACTTTATCCGGCAAGGCTTTCATTTAAAATGGATGGAGAGATGCAGAGCTTCCACGACCGGCAGAAGTTGAAAGAATATGTGACCACTAAGCCGGCCCTGCAAGAAATATTAAGGGGGGGTTCTATAAAAGGAGAAAGACCCCAAGAGTGATCTACAACAGAAATTTACAGGGACAATCTATAAAAACAACGTCTTCACAGGCAACATGATGACAATTAATTCATATCTTTCAATAATCACTCTCAACGTGAATGGCCTAAACACTCCCATAAAACGGCACAGGGTTGCAGATTGGATAAAAAGACAGGACCCATCCATATGCTGTCTACAAGAGACTCATTTTGAACCTAAAGATACATCCAGACTGGAAGTGAAGGGATGGAGATCCATCTTCCATGCCAGCGGACCTCAAAAGAAAGCTGGGGTAGCAATTCTTATATCAGACAAATTAGATTTTAAACTGAAGTCTGTAATAAGAGACACAGAAGGACACTCTATCATTCTTAAAGGGTCTATCCAACAAGAAGATCTAACAATTGTAAATATCTATGCCCCCAACATAGGAGCAGCCATCTACATTGGCCAGCTGTTAACCAAAATAGTCATACTGATAACAATACGTTAATTGTAGGAGACCTCAATACTCCACTCTCAGCAATGGACAGATCATCTAAGCAGAAAATCAACAAGGAAACAAGAGCTTTGAATGATACACTGGACCAGATGGACCTCATAGATATTTACAGAACATTCCACCCTAAAACAACAGAATACTCATTCTTCTTGAGCGCACATGGAACTTTCTCCAGAATAGACCATATACTGGGTCACAAATCAGGTCTCAACTGATACCAAAAGATTGAGATTATTCCCTGCATATTCTCAGGCCACAATGCTCTAAAACTGGAAGTCGATCACAAAAAAAAAATTTGGCAGAAATTCAAACACTTGGAAGCTAAAGACCACTCTGCTCAAGAATGTTTGGGTCAACCAAGAAATCAAAGAAGAACTTAAACAATTCATGGAAATCAATGAGAACGAAAACACATTGGTCCAAAACCTATGGGATACTGCAAAGGCGGTCCTAAGGGGGAAATACATAGCCATCCAAGCCTCACTCAAAAAAATAGAAAAATCCCAAATTCACCAACTAACTCTACACCTTAAAGAACTAGAGAAAAAGCAACAAATGATGCCTAAGCCATGCATTAGAAGAGAGATAATTAAAATTAGAGCAGAAATCAATGAATTAGAAACCAGAAACAAAGTAGATCAGATCAACGAAACTAGAAGTTGGTTCTTTGAAAGAATTAATAAGATTGATAAACCACTGGCCAGACTTATCCAAAAGAAGAAAGGACCCAAATTAATAAAATTATGAATGAAAGGGGAGAGATCATGACTAACACCAAGGAAATAGAAACAATTATTAGAAATTATTATCAACAACTATATGCCAATAAACTGAGCAATCTGGATGAAATGGAGGCCTTCCTGGAAACCTATAAGCTGCCAAGACTGAAACAGGAAGAAATTGACAACCTGAATAGGCCAATAACCAGTAACGAGATTGAAGCAGTGATCAAAAACCTCCCAAAAAACAAGAGTCCAAGGCCTGATGGAGTCCCTGGGGAACTCTACCAAACATTCAAAGAAGAAATAATACCTATTCTACCGAAGCTGTTTCAAAAAATAGAAACAGAAGGAAAACTTCCAAACTCATTCTATGAGGCCAGCATTACCTTAATCCCCAAACCAGGCAAAGACCTCATCAAAAAGGAGAATTTCAGACCGATATCCCTGATGAATATGGATTCCAAAATCCTCAACAAAACCCTAGCTAATAGGATCCAACAATACATTAAAAGGATCATCCACCACGACCAAGTGGGATTTATCCCCGGGATGCAAGGGTGGTTCAACATTCGCAAATCAATCAATGTGATAGAACACATTAATAAGAGGAGGGAGAAGAACCATATGGTCCTCTCA
The DNA here is from genome assembly GCF_011800145.1 of Mirounga leonina. Lineage (NCBI taxonomy): Eukaryota > Metazoa > Chordata > Mammalia > Carnivora > Phocidae > Mirounga > Mirounga leonina. The sequence continues at coordinate 23,323,900 of NW_023270268.1, forward strand.
GTTGATGCAGAAAAAGCATTTGACAAAATGCAACATCCTTTCCTGATTAAAACTCTACAGAGTATAGGGATAGAGGGAACATTCCTCAAGCTCATAAAATCCATCTATGAAAAACCCACAGCGAATATCATCCTCAATGGGGAAAAGCTGAGAGCCTTTCCCTTAAGATCAGGAACACGTCAAGGGTGCCCACTCTCACCATTGTTGTTCAACATAGTACTAGAAGTCCTAGCAACAGCAATCAGACAACAAAAAGAAATAAAAGGTATTCAAATTGGCAAAGAAGAAGTCAAACTCTCTCTTTTCACAGACGACATGATACTTTATGTGGAAAACCCAAAAAACTCCACCCCCAAATTACTAGAACTGATCCAGCAATTCAGTAATGTGGCAGGATACAAAATCAATGCACAGAAATCAGTTGCTTTCTTATACACTAACAACACAACTGTAGAAAGAGAAATTAAAGAAACAATTCCATTTACAATAGCATCAAAAACCATAAGATACCTCGGAATAAACCTAACCAAAGAGGTAAAGGATCTATACTCTAGGAACTACAGAACACTCATGAAAGAAATTGAAGAAGACACAAAAAGATGGAAAAATATTCCATGCTCATGGACCAGAAGAATAAACATTGTTAAAATGTCTATGCTACCCAGAGCAATCTATACCTTCAATGCCATCCCGATCAAAATTCCAATGACATTTTTCAAAGTGCTAGAACAAACAATCCTAAAATTTGTATGGAATCAGAAAAGACCCTGAATCGCCAAGGAGATGTTGAAAAAGAAAAACAAAGCTGGGGGCATCACGTTCCCCAATTTCAAGCTATATTACAAATCAGTGATCACCAAGATAGCATGGTACTGGCACAAAAACAGACAGATAGACCAATGGAAAAGAATAGAGAACCCAGATATGGACCCTCAACTCTATGGTCAAATAATCTTTGACAAAGCAGGAAAAAACATGCAATGGAAAAAAGACAGTCTCTTCAATAAATGGTGCTGGGAAAATTGGACAGCCACATGCAGAAGAATGAAACTCAACCATTCTCTAACACCATTCACAAAGATAAATTCAAAGTGGATGAAAGACCTCAATGTGAGACAGGAATCCATCCAAATCCTAGAGGAGAACATAGGCAGTAACCTCTTTGACATCGGCTACAGCAACTTCTTTCAAGATACATCTCCAAAAGCTAGTGAAACAAAAGCAAAAATGAACTTTTGGGACTTCATCAAGATAAAAAGCTTCTGCACAGCAAAGGAAACAGTCAACAAAACAAAGAGGCAACCCACAGAATGGGAGAAGATACTTGCAAATGACATTACAGATAAAGGGCTGGTATCCAAAATCTATAAAGAACTTCTCAAACTCAACACCCAAAAAACAATCAGTCAAAAAGTGGGCAGAAGAGATGAACAGACACTTCTCTGAAGAAGACATACAAATGGCTAACAGATGCATGAAAAGATGTTCATCATCATTAGCCATCAGGGAAATCCAAATCAAAACCACACTGAGATACCACTTTACACCAGTTAGAATGGTAAAAATGGACGGGGAAAGAAACAACAAATGTTGGAGAGGTTGTGGAGAAAGGGGAACCCTCTTACACTGTTGGTGGGAATGCAAGTTGGTACAGCCACTTTGGAAAACAGTGTGGAGTTTCCTCAAAAATATAAAAATAGAGCTACCCTATGACCCACCAATTGCACTACTGGGTATTTACCCCAAAGACACAGATGTAGTGAAAAGAAGGGCCATATGCCCCCAAATGTTCATAGCAGCAATGTCCACAATAGCCAAACTGTGGAAAGAGCCGAGATGCCCTTCAACAGATGAATGGATAAAGAAGATGTAGTCCATATATACAATGGAATATTACTCAGCCATCAGAAAGGATGAATACCCAACCTTTACATCAACATGGCTGGGACTGGAGGAGATTATGCTAAGTGAAATAAGTCAAGCAGAGAAAGTCAATTATCATATGGTTTCACTTATTTGTGGAACATAAGGAATAACATGGAGGACATTAGGAGAAGGAAGGGAAAAATGGCGGGGGGGAATTGGAGGGAGAGATGAACCGTGAGAGACTATGGACCTGAGAAACAAACAGGGTTTTAGAGGGGAGGGGGGAGGGGGGATTGGTTAGTCCGGTGATGGGTATTAAGGAGGGCACGTACTGCATGGAGCACTAGGTGTTATACGAAAACAATGGATCGTGGATCTCTACATCAAAAACTAATGATGTATTGTATGGTGACTAACATAACATAATAAAATTAAAAACTACAAAGAAAATTATAGTACAATCAAGTAAGAAGGCTGTTCATTGTCATTTTTTTTTTAAGTTGAACATATATCTTCCCTATTATCTAATAATTTCACTCCTAGGAATTTATCCAAAAGAAACGAGAATATATGTCCACATAAGACTTTATGATAAATATTCATAGCAGCTTTATTCATATTCAAAATTAGAAACAACCCAAATGCCTATCAAAGAGTAGATAAATAATTTTGATATATTCTACAATGAAATAATATTAAGCCATGAAAATGAAAAAATATTGACTCCTACAACAACATGGATAAACCTTCATATGGAGCAAATGAATCCAGACACAAGAGAACGAACATTATATGATTTCATATGTATGAATTTCTAGAATAGAAAACCTTAACCTACTGGGGCAAGGGATATCCCTGGAAGAGTCCATAGAACTTTCTACAATGGTGAAACTTCCTATTGTCTTTTTTTTTTTTAAAGATTTTATTTATTTGACAGACAGAAAGAGCACAAGCAGGGGGAGCGAGGGAGAGGGAGAAGCAGGCTCCCCGCTGAGCACAGAGCCTGATGCAGGACTCTATCCCCAAACCCTGGGATCATGACCTGAGCTGAAGGCAGATGCTTAACTGACTGAGCCACCCAGGTGCCCTGATATTTCCTATATCTTAATAGTAGTGTGAATTACATGGATGCAGGCATTTACCAAAATTTATTGAATTGTACACTCAACATGTGCATATTTTAGTGATTATAAATTTTACTCTAAAAAAAAAAAAGGAATACTGAACTCTACTTAGTAGGAATGATTTTCACAGTAGTATGGACAAACAATTCCGAAATGATCGTGTGTTCTCTGAGCAAATAAGTAAATATATTGATGATAATGGGTGCCAGATTTCCCTCTGTTGCAGTTATAATTAAGGGAGTGAGACAGCTAGAATGAACACAGGAGTGTTGAAGTGGAATTAGAATCACCAGGTAAATTCATTGTTTTTAATATGTAAATAGGTAGATACAGAAATAAATGTGTGTGTGTGTGTGTTTTATTGTTTTTCCTAGTTCTGAACACTGAGAGAGGTTGAAAGCAATGGAAAACTAGTAACAATGACCGCAGCTAGGACTCAGATATTGGCTCCTAAATATCATTCTCCACTAAAAAGGACCAGGGCCTCCTGGAGAAAGATGAATTCCAGGGCTTAAGCTAAAAAAATACAACATGAGTTGTTCAAGCAAGTCAGAGACTACTCAAGGAATGTTGGGGACCTGACAAAAGGGCACCAAAACCAGACTGAAGGGGTTACTGATGTCCACAGCCTGGACGATTGGAGCATCAATACAAATAATGCTAGAAAAGGATTATAAGCCATTTAATTAGATAGAAATATGTGGGTCCAAATTGATATAAAACTAAAGGAATGAATGAAGACGTCACGTAGTAGGGTGGTGGTGGGGAAACGCCAGGGTGGTGAAAGCAGGTGTCAGATCGTGGGGCCCGGCACGTGTCTTCACAGCCCCCTGCGCCTGCCCGGACGTCCCGCTGCGCTTAGAATAGCCTTCCCGTTCCCTACCAGCTTGGTGTCCTCCTTCCCACACTTCTCATGGCCCAACTTTTATGTTACCTCCTTTGGAAAGGTTTCTTGAATTTTAAGAATCATCTTAGTGTAGTAATTATCGATCATTTGTCGTCTTATTTTTCATAATCCCTTTCTCAGCATAGGCAGCAGACATTCTTTTTATATTCCTTAGAGCTCTCTTTTTTAACTCAGGGTCATGTGGTCTCCTATATTTCCTATTTCCATTCCTCCACCCCCTCTGGTGGGCACTTTAAGATTTTGTTTCCTTTTTTTTTTTTGATGCTTTGTTATGGAGGACGCTGTAACATTAATTGCATTGTATTAAATTGTATCCCATCAATTGGTTGCAAGCTATGAAAATGAAAGTAATAGGGGTCAATTTAGTAAAAAATTAGTTTATCTTGATGCCGGCTGTGAAAAATGCCTAAGACTGGCTGAGAGCCAATCACAGAAGCCCTGGAAGGTACATCCTTCCACCTGCTTGCAGGAAAAACCTTATTTAAAAAAAAAAAAAAAACAGCAGATAACTGCAGCTCTCCTTCTGTCCTTTGATTTAGAGATGTGTTTTGTTTTGCTCCCTGACTAGACAGTCCTGAATCGGGTTCCCTGACAACAGATGGCTCTGTCAGCCAGTTGGGCCAAATGAGTCAGCGATCTGCCACAATGATGGACATGAAACAGCCATGGAGGTATCAGGATGCCCACTCGCCCAGGATCAGGAAGAAACCTCATGCTGGTTTCCAGGCTTCCCTTCCCCTTTCCTCAGCTCCTGCTGAAAATAAACTTACAGAAGCCATAACAAAACAACTCCTCCACCCACCAATCATTCTTTCTGAAGCTTAGATGCAAAAGTAAGAGCCAGTTCAAGAAGCAGCAAGTCCTCTCCGAGGAGGGTGGGAATTTCCCATTAGACTTCAGGGGGCAGGCCCGTTCAAACAGCAGATGTAACGCGGTACGGTGCTAACCTTACCTCGGCTGCTCATTGAGCTACAAGTCATTTGACAGTTTTGCTTTGCTGCATACAGACGTCACAGCCCTAACTACTTCAGCCAGCTGAGCCTGATCACATTATTGCAATGATAATTGAGTTGCAAAGTGAGGCTCCATGTGTACCTGTTTGAGACAGAGTTCTGGAATATGGTGTGTACAGCCCAGGGAAGGGAGGGCAGCATCTGAGGGGTTTGGGGAAAACTACCATTCCCAGTGTTTTTCTTTGTATTTTTAGAGGTTTCCTCAGACCTGTTTGCAAACATTTCTATAATCATGGGAATTACTGTATATTGTATACAGTTATAACTGATATCGATATGGTCATTTCTGATTTTCACAATGTTATCAGATTATCAGATCTTCAGTCTCACCATATTCTCATGATAGGGTCATACATATGACACCCATAAAGGAAATGTAATAATCCCCATTTTATAGATGAAGACAGAGACTTGGAGAGGTAAAGACATTTTCTATTTTAAAAGGAAGAGGATTATGCAGTTCTGGGTTGAAAATGAGCTATTAATAGAAAATGGAGTGTCCAGTAAGCTGTATCGTAGGTATCTGAAGAACATAAAAAAGGATGGTGAAAAGAGAATAATTGGTTATTATCGGGCCAGATGTTCTCAGTAGAAGATGGTAACAAAGGGATCAGGGATAGGTTCACCTCATACCTTACTGCCTATAAAACTTGGATTTGAGATGTTCAAGGATGTCGCTGGGAGACACCCCTCCCTAGACTCACCCAGATGTTTCAAGATTTGTATTACCTGGAGGAATAGGGATAGATGAGACTGTAGATGACTCAAGGCACTTCTATTATGTAAATAAAGACACTTCCCAACTCACAGCCACATAGGATACTATTCTGTTTTTCCCTCTGTCATTCCTGCTTCCTACTTCCTTACTTCACATGCAGGCATTGGTGACTCCTCATCGGTACTGATTAGTTCAAAAGAGGAAAATGCAGTAAAGCTAGAGAAAGAAAAACGTTTTGATTTTCAAAAGTCTTGTTTTAGGTTTGAGATAAAAGATGAAGAGATCAGTCAGATTGTTGTTCTTACCATTGAGGAAAAATAAAAATTTCTTGAAATGGGAGAATAGCAAAGAATGAGTGGAGAGTACACAAGGAAACTGGATAAAGATGGACCCCAGCAAAGGGACCCTCAGTTTTTCACTATGCTTTCTCCATGCTTCATCCCTTCTGTGTTTAATCCCAGGGGACAAAATTGAATACCAGGGAATTTGAGGATTTGAATGTAAATACGAACCTTGCAAATTTTCACAAGTAGCACCTAGGATGAAGGCAAGACTTAAAAGTTTTCCTGTGAAGGAGCAGAAATATCTATGATGTATTGTAGACAATACATCAAAGGATATTTCACCCTGAGGTCAGTCTATTGTCTGGCACACCATTAAAGAGGGATTATGCAGAGGATGGGTCAAAGTTCAGATACGTGGGGGGAAGGAGAGAAAGTTAGCCAGGGTTTAGTTAGCAGGTATTTCGTTCATCACTGATCAGTGAGGACAAAACAGTCCAGCTAATCATTTATGAGGCAATGGGAATTTTGAGGATGGGAATTTTGGAGGTCTGCGTTGCCCTGTCATAGGTAGGTAAGGAGGAATCTGTGCATCTTATCTAAGTCATGCCTGGAATGGTGGTTCTTTGCCATAAGCAGTTTCCTAGAACACAACAGTGGGGGGATTTTTTTAACATTGCTCTTTTCTTTCTTTCTTTTTTATTTTATTATGTTATGTTAGTCACCATACAATACATCATTAGTTTTTGATGTGGTGATCCATGATCCATTGTTTTCGTATAACACCCAGTGCTCCATGCAGTATGCGCCCTTCTTAATACCCATTACCGGGTTAACCCATTCCCCCACCCCCTTCCCTCTAAAACCCTGTTTGTTTCTCAGAGTCCATAGTCTCTCATGGTTCATCACACCCTATGATTCCGCCCCTTCATTTTTCCCTTCTCCTAATGTCCTCCATGCTATTCCTTATGTTCCACAAATAAGTGAAACCACATGATAACTGGCTTTCTCTGCTTGACTTATTTCACTTAGCATAATCTCCTCCAGTCCCATCCATGCTGATGTAAAAGTTAGGTATTCATCCTTCCTGATGGCTGAGTAATATTCCATTGTATATATGAACCACATCTTCTTTATCCATTCATCTGTTGAAGGGCATCTCAGCTCTTTCCACAGTTTGGCTATTGCGGACATTGCTGCTACGAACATTGGGGTGCATACGGCCCTTCTTTTCACTACATCCATGTCTTTGGGGTAAATACCCAGTAGTGCAATTGGTGGGTCATAGGGTAGCTCTATTTTTAATTTTTTGAGGAACCTCCACACTGTTTTCCAAAGTGGCTGTTTTCTAGGATTTTAGGGCTTAAGTAAAGTTTAAGATTTTAAATGGATACCAGTAAACCAGGAAAATGGATTCAGTATGGTCAACTCTAAGATGTGTACTTGGACTCTAAAAACGAAGAAGGAAGGCACCACCTCTGCAACAGTATCCAGGAACAAAACAAAAATTCCTAGAATAAAATACTAGTCTCATGTATCTTCTGATCAGTGTTTCAATACAAGATGCTGGAGAGCAACAAGATACTTAAGTAAAGAATGTAAGCTGAAGATTGTTTAACCAACCACATCTTATTTGAATTATAAAGTCTATTCTATGAACAGTTTTGAACATGCAAGAGCTCAGAGAATACTGTGCCATTGAGTCCTAGAAGGAATGATTAGACAATGAATTTTGGCCAACCAAGTGACTAGGTAAATAGTAGCAAAAGGACTGGGAATAAACATTGAATGTATTTGCCTGTAGAAAAAAAAATACAAGGATTGAGATGTCAGAACGAAATATATATGTTATATGTCTTTACTATGTAGAAATGATATACCTAACAAAAATTGGATAAGCAAGGGGGAAAGGAGGTCAGAAATTAGATAATTTTATTGTCTCATTTAATTTATTAAAAATAAACACTATTAGTAACTAAAGTCAGGTGAGAAGAGATGAGGGAAGAGAAGGAAAAGAAAGAAGAAATATCCTAATTTTTAATCATTATTTATAGTATGTAACTTAGAGATGCAGTTAAAAGAAGTACATGACTAAGGGTCTAATATAGAATTATTATTATAAAGGTAACAACTAAAGAAAAAACACATACTTGAATAGCAGACAACACACAAAAAGCAAAGAAAATAGAACTTATAATAAGAGAGTATCTTTAAAATGACACAGAAAATGCAATACAATAATATGATGGAACAAAGTTGAAATATAACTTTTATATCAATAAGTCACCTGTTAACACACTTATCTTAGCTTGTTTAACTTTTTATATATTTTTTAAAGGCTTAACTTAGGTTTTTTTTTTTCTAGACTTAACTTAGTTATTTTTTTTAAGATTTATTTTATTTATTTTAGAGAGTGAACATGCACATGCGTGTGGGAAGAAGAGAGCAAGTGCACAAACAGAGAGGGGTAAGAGGGAAAGGATCTTAAGTGGATTCTGAGCTGAGTGCAAAGCCTGATGCGGGGCTTGACCTCATGACTCTGAGATCAGGACCTGAGCTAAAATCAAGTGTCCAACGCTTAACCAACTGAGCCGCTCAGGCGCCCTTTAACTTAGTTTTTAAAAGAAATGAATCTCCAGGATGGATTATACAACCTAATTCTATGGCACAGACTTATCTAAAACAAGGTACTTCAGTAAGGTTGAAAATAAAAGAATTAAAAAGCGCAGACCAGCAAATACAAGTAAAAATAAACCAGGGACTCCAACCAAACAGAATTTAAGAAAGAAAACCTAATAGTGCGGACGTATGTAGCTCAACAATGGACATATTACAGTTATGAGTATCTGTGCACAAACATTCATAAAGCATAAATTAAAGGTGATAAAAGCAGAAACAGACATAAAAACACTAGTGGGAGACATGAATTCACCTCTCTTGGTCCATGTCAGATCAAGTGGATGAAAATAATTAAGCATATTTAATATTGAAATAACATAAATAATAAGATAGAGCTAATTGATAAGGTAATTCTGTACTTTATTAATTTTGAATAAGCCTTGGAATATTTAGAAAAATTGGCCATATATTAGGCCACCAGAAAATCCTTAATCTACTCTGAATTAAAAATAAACAGGAATCTTAGGTACAACCTTCTCTAATCACCATGCAATGAAACTAGACAACCAAAAGGCCCTTTTACCCGGAATTTGTAATAACATTTTCTTAAAATCTAAGTTGAAGAGGAAATAAAGAATGAAATTGCATCGTATGGAGAAAAAAATGTAATAAAAACACTTTTGAATCTATGGGATGTAGTTAAAATGGGCTTTAGAGGAAAATTCATCTTAAAATACTTGCTCAGCAAAAAACGGAGTCGTGGGGCTTGCGCACCCTTGTTGACCAGAGCAGACCTAGGGGAAAGCGGTTGAGTGCAGGCCTGGTGTGTGCTTCTGTCCGGTCAGAGTGAGAGAGAACAATGCAGAAGGACTCTGGCCCCCTAGTGCCTTTACTTTGGATTGGCTTGGCTATGCCACGCTGGGTGCTTCTGGTGGGATCATTGGCTATGCAAAAGCGGATAGTGTCCCATCACTGGCTGCCGGACTTCTTCTTGGGGGCGTAGTAGGCCCAGGTGCTTATCAACTATCTCAGGATCCGAGGAACATTTGGGTTTTCCTAGCTATATCTGGAACCTTAGCTGGCATCACGGGAATGAGATTCCACCACTCTGGATGGATTATGCCTGTGGGCTTAATCGCGGGTGCCAGTTTGTTGACGGTCACCAAACTTGGAATTAATGTATTGAATAGACCCCGTCAGTAGTAGTCATGTCCCAGCTTGGACTTATGAAGAATTTAAAACTTCCACTATTTTTAGTGTGTTAAGAGAAATAAGTGCAGCATTTTCACATATTCTGACATTTTACTTAAACTAAACCAAACAAAATGTCATTAATGTTCCAGGAGAAAAAAAATCAGTCATTATCATTACAACCTTAAAGAGGTGGGTGGTATATAACCCAAGAGCTTATTGTTATTCTCTCATTCAATTTGATTCTTATATATTGATGTTATCTCTTTTTTCTGCATCTATAGGTAAAGTCTAAGGGGTAAAATGTTAGGTATCAACATTGGGCGTGCTGAAACCCCATGCCCGACTCAGAACAATGTGAAAAAATTCTTTTATGAGATTTAGGATTTCTGTTCTTTGCCTCATCCTAGAGCACAGATCTACTTTGAAATCATGTCAAGTGATGTATCAATGAAAATAAAGTTTACTGTAAATTAAAAAAAAAAAGGAGTCATGAATAGGTAGCCAATTCAAAATTTAGAGGAGAGAAAATGAAATTAACTCAAGGAAAGCAGAAGTTTGGTAGATTGAATATCGGTCCCACTTTTTCAGCTCTCTCTGTGTATGTCCCCTGCCTCTTGCCCTTGTGCTCCGCCAAGTGGATTTCTTTGGCAGATGAGATGCCAGTAGATGGGATTCAGCAGAGGCTTGCAGTGCGCATGTGCAGCAGTGTAAAATCTTGGGTGTCTGCAATTGCCCTGAGACTAACATGCGTCAGCTAGCCTGCTGGTTCTGGAGGAGGACAAGAGACACAGAGAGGAGAGCTGTATAAGCAATCCAGAGCATGACACAGAACTGCTTCAACCACCACGGCCTGGAGAGAGCCCCAGCCGACATCGAAGTTCAAATGTGACAGTGCCCTGGAGATTTTGCTCTGTGGCATTACTATGACAACATGAATGTATTAATTAGAAAATAGAATAATGGTAAATTTTATTTTTAAGTTTTTATTTTTAAAATGTCTATAGCTTTCATTTATAAACTTCTAATTTTAAAAAACAAATTGTTAATCTCATCACAGAGAGAGAGAGAGAAAACCTCAATAGCAAAAGTAAGAAATGTTAAAAGAGGGGTGATATTCTGAGAAACAGAGAACACTTAAAGCTCAATAAAATAATTTTGCTGAAATATCTGAATAAATTTGAAAATTTGTATGAAGTGTTTTATTTTCAGAAATACAAAATATTCTAAAATTTAGATGAAATAGAAAATTTAAACTGAGTGTTTCCATCGAAAAGAGCCACTTCCTAAAAACACCAGGCCCAGATAGATTCAGAAAAGAGGCCTACTAAACCTTAATGAGTAGATAAGTTAATAATATTTAAACTTTTTCAGAGCATTAAAAAAAAACTGAATTATTTTTGTAACAAATACAGATATCAAAATCTAACAAATATTGTACAAAAAAGAATACCAAGGACAATATCACTTATGCACATCAATGAAAACTTTATAAATAAAATATTAGCTAATGGAATCTAGCAACAATTAAAATACACCAGAAACAACTGGGTTCAATTGAAGAAATGCAAGGATGGTTTTATATTAGGGCCTCTATTAATGACCTTCGTCATGTTAATACATTTAAGGGGAAAAATAATACGAACATAACTAAGACTGAAAAGGCATTTGATGAAGGTCAACATTCATTTTGGATTGAAAAACAACAAACACAATAAGAATAGGTACAAGTTTCCTTAACCTGATTATCTTACATCTGTATATCCACCTATTTTTCCCTGTATCTATCTCAGCCCCAAAACCACATGTTACTTATTATGGAAATAAATTGCTTTTGTATGCAATTTATAAAAATTATGTAAAAGAAAAAAAACTTATCTGCCAAAGAAATATTAATAGAAAGTGAAATAACTAAAAATAAATCTCATGGGAAATGTGTAGTATGTATATAAAGAACATATTAAAAATCTCCTGAAGGACATACACAAAAAAAGCCTGAAGAAATGGAAAGAGAGGGGCACCTGGGTGGCTCAGATTGTTAAATGTCTGCCTTCAGCTCAGGTCATGATCTCCAGGACCTAGGATCGAGCCCCACGTAGGGCTCCTGGCTCAGTGGGGAGTCTGCTTCTCCCTTTCCCCCTGCCTCTCTTCCCTGCTCATGTTCTCTCTCTTTCTCACTCTGAATAAATGAATAAATAAAAAAAATCTTAAAAAAAGAAATGGAAAGAGAGACTATGTTCTTGGTAGGATACTCTATATCATAAATATATCCAGTCTTCCCATATTAATTAACTTTTTATGATACCAATAAAAATCCAATTATAAAAAAAGCTAGAAAAGCTGATAAAGTTCATTTGGAGAAAACAAAAACCAGGATAACCAAGGAAAATTTTCATAAGGGAAAGCATTAGGGGTGGACTAAACCCTTCCATATATGAAAACATCATTAAAACACTCTGGTATTTATGATTAATAGAAAAACAAACCAGTTGGATAGAATTCCCGAAATAGGTCCAAGTGCATGCACAAATGCATTATATAATAAGGATGGTGTCTTAAATCTATAAAAAAATGGGTGAAATATCCCTGAAAATTGAATCTATATGTGATATATACCATAGCAAATTCAAAAAGGATCAGAGATTTGGATGTAAAAATATATCATAATAAAAATAATAGAAGAAAACATAGATTAATTCCATTATAACCTAGGCATGAAGTCCTTTGTTGCCTCAAAATCCAGAAGCCATAAAATAAAAGGTTGATAAATTCAATTGCATTAACAACAAACAAAAAAAGACCCATGCATGGAAAATGAAATCACCAATCACCATTAGCAACAATAAAAGATAAACAGTAAAGTGGGACTTACATACATAAATATCTAACTGACCTTACAGACAAAGGACTAATATCTCGAATTTATTACACACTAGAAATAACTTTATTAAAGGATAAGCCGAAGATATATACAGATATTTCATGGGGAAGGAAATATAAAAGGCTTTAAAACATGAGAAGATACTCAATCTTATAAAAAGTTCACATTAAGGGGCGACTGGGTGGCTCAGTTGTTAAGCATCTACCTTTGGCTCAGGTCATGATCCCAGGGTTCTGGGATCAAGTCCTGCATCGGGCTGCCTGCTCAACAGGGAGTCTACTTCTCCCTCTCCCCTCTCTGTTGCACTCTCTCTCTCTGTGTCAAATAAATAAAAAAAATCTTAAAAAAAAATAAAAGTTCACATTAAAACCACACTAGAATATAATTTTTTAACCATTAAATTGACAAATATTCAAAAGTTTGATAGCACCTTTGTTTGCAGAGGTGGTGGGACTGGATACTGTGAGAATGGATATTGACTCAAACCAGTATGGTTTCTTTCTTTTTTTTTTTTTGTTAAAGATTTTATTTATTTATTTGAGAGAGAGAATGAGATAGAGAGAGAGCATGAGAGGGGGGAGGGTCAGAGAGACAAGCAGACTCCCTGCTGAGCAGGGAGCCCGACGTGGGACTCGATCCCAGGACTCCAGGATCATGACCTGAGCCGAAGGCAGTCGCTTAACCAACTGAGCCACTCAGGCACCCAAACCAGTATGGTTTCTAAGGGTAATTGGCAATATTTGTCAAAATTATAGTTTCATCTGCCTTTGACCCAGCTATCCTATTTCTACTATTTATTTCACAGATATGTTTGTACATATGCAAAATAATGCACACAGATTATTATTCATGCAAAAATAATACATGCAGCGATTTTTATAATATACAATGTTTGGAAATTATTTGAATATCCACTAGTATTGGACAGATTAAATAAATTATCTATATATCTAGGTCTATATCTCCTTTCAAAGGAATACAATACAGCTATAAAAAAGGAATGAGGAAACACACTATTGGGGGGCTTAGGTGGTTCAGTTGGTTAAGCATCTGCCTTCGGCTCAGGTCATGATCCCAGGGTCCTGGGATTGAGCCCCGCGTCAGCTCCCTGTTCGTGGGAAGCCTGCTTCTCCCTCTCCTCCCCGTTCATGCTCTCTCTCGCTATCTCTCTCTCAAATAAATAAATAAAATCTTAAAAAAAAAAAAAGGAAACACACTATTCATAGATCTATATAAAGGTCACCAGGGTAGATAGATGCTAAGGGTGTGTGTGTGTGTGTGTGTGTGTATTTATTTGTATTCATATATTTGTTTTTAAGTTAAGTGATTCTTAAATGATTAGCTTAAAAAAAAGGAAAACGTAGGTATAGCATGCAATATTTTGTCTATAATTGGGAGCATAAGACCGTATGTGCCCGTGTGCTTGTTTAGCTTAATACAAAGATAATGACATTGGTGGAAGCCCAGAAACCAGTAACAGAAGTTGTCTGTGAGGGAATGGGAATCAGGATGGGAACTGGGCACACACAGTGGGAGTAGGAGCGAGGCTTTCACTGTGTATCACTTTATATTTTCTTTTCATTTTGAACCATGTGAATGTATTATCTATTTAGAAAAAAAAAAAAAAAAAACCCACCCCAGTGAAAGAATAAACATAATAGCCAGAAAAACATTGTTGGGGAGGGGAAATACGTCAGACGACAACCAGCAGACTAATGGATGAATGTGTGAAAGAAGGGATAGAATCAGTCCCCTAAACTTTGTCATATTGTGTAGTTTGGGAATCAAAATCTGGGGCCCCACGGGCCGAATTTAGCACACAGATGTGTTTTTTTCTGGCCAGCACAATATTGTTTTAAAATGAAAATCTTAGTGTCTGTGTGAACCTGTACTTTCCCATTCGCTGCGGTCACCAACCATCTATTATTTTATACCAGATGCTGAGAAGCCTTTGAGTTATAATCTCTGATGGAGAGTCGCCTGTGGCTATATATTTTCATCATTGGCTGGAGGAACCGTTACCTTCTCCAGATCCATCTTTAAGAGCTTTTTCCCTGGACGAGAGCTATTAGCTTCAAAACTCAAAGTTTTAGATGATCCTCTAACCACGGTGAGAGATAATCCTTTTGTAAGCCACTTCCTCAGGAGTTAGGGGACCTAGACGGGGTACAAAGGAGCATGTGTGGTTCTGCCACCTGTAACATATTTGACCTGTTTGTGAAAAGCTTTTCAGAAGAGAACCAAATGTTCCTCTTAACATTTACTTAAAAAATTAGAAAATGCGTTAGTAACAGCCTTATCTCCCAGATTTGCACAGGAAAGGACAACATGACCTTTTAAATATTCTTTTTTAGTTAATTCTTAGGATCAAGATTGAGGAAAGAAATTGAGAATAAATATTGGAAAAAATATGACTGTTCAACAGCCAAACCTGGAAGGGTGAGCCCCACAAAAGGGAAAGTAATTGATAGATGAATAATACAATGTGTAAAGATGTATTAGTGTTTTCATTATTTTGTACTATTTCTATTCAGTTGGAGCTGATTTCCATAGTAATATAGTTAGCTAAAAATCTGCCTTTGTATATAAGGTCTCCACAGAAAAAGCAAATATGAAAATGGCAATTTTTAAAACAATATTCTGTTTTTTGTTTAATAAAACTAATGTTTCCAAATCTGCTTTTATTAAAGCACAATAAATACCATCAATTTTTGACATGAAATCTCATTATATACTGTAAATATTTATTCCTTTCTAGGGGGAAGATTATGCAGTAGATGACTTCTCATTGATTTGCTCATAAGGCTGAGTTAGAAGTGAAGCTTCTTTTTATTTTCATAAAAATAAAAGGAACTCAGAATTTGACATCCATTCCATTTGGACCAGCTAATCAGACAAAGCACAGATGGTGCACTTTTCAAGAGCATTTCTTTTAGCATTAGAAAAATTATAAAAGTATTGTTAATATAAAAACCTTCAAGGTAAAATAGAAAACAGACAATGCTATTGCAGAGATCACTTCCTCTCCTTTCTGGGATTTATTATCTTACTAAATCTAAAGTTTTGGCATCAAATATTACATTTAAAGATGGGTAGAACAGCATAATTTATATTGTTCTATGTTTATAGATCTGAAAAAGAAAATCTTTAGACTCAAGACGGTGGCTTAAAGTAGAATACAAGGCAATGTATGGTCTTGATGTCAAGAAGCCCAGGGCTCCTTGGGGACCAGTGTAGCTCAGTCATGAGTAAAATTTCTGCAGACTTATAGGTTCTTGGTCAGTGATCATTGAAATCAACAAAGCTATAGATTTGTGAACTCTGACATGGCTTTTGGGAGTCTGATGGAAGCTACCTATGCATATGCATCTAGAAAATTTTGGATATACATTCAAGTGGATCACAAAACTTCAGAGAAATTTCTCATTAAGGATCCGTGGACCGCTAGTTAAGGGCCCATGAAATAAACAGTCTCTAAAAACATACCCCAAACATTTTTATCCATTTATTATTTGCTCTCTTACATTCCCTTTCTCTTTTCTAGAAATGTATGAATCATGGCCCACTTGCAAGTATTCTGATATTCAAAATCTAAGTTTGATTCTGTCATTAAGAGTCTTTTACATACAACCCTACCTTTTAGCTCTAGTCATAAATCTGTAATTTCAGTCCCACTCCTTGGAACAAAAGAGAGCTGGATTTTATTCAATTTACCTCTTCTTCCTTCTGTGCTAATGATGATGGGGGAGGAAAGGAAGGTGAGATTCTACCATTTTTACTGAATAAAAAAAAGTCAACTCATGTAAGACCTGGCATGTTAAGTTTTGGATATTTGCTTTTCCCCACAGTGCACTAAGTTATCCTCCTCCAGACTGTGACACATAATAGTTTGGTGTTTTTTAACTGTACCTAGAAAACAATTTTTTTTATTGAATAACATAAGATCAAACCATCAAAAGAATAAACAAGGTAGGTTTAGAATATTGTTTTTTTATTTTGACCGTTAAATACTTAATTCATGTTTTTGAAAAGTATAATCACTTGGCAGAGAAAACTTAACATCTCAGAGTTCTCAAAATGATTCTGACTTTTATGATCCCTTTTGAAGATCAGAATTCTTTTTGTGGACGCAACTTGCTGATGCAACTACTCGCGTGCAATCAAACAATTTCTCCTTTAAAGATAGTGACTTCTCAATATTCAATTGATGTATTTTTAAAGGGGACTAACTATCCACTTTATGAAAGCAATTATTTAGTTGTTCTGGACAAAAAGAAATAATAGCAAGCATAACATCCCAGACTCAGCCAAAGTCAATTTCAAATGCTGGCCTTCTCTATTCTTGGCTATCATGATTATAGTGTTACAGTCAGACTCCAGGACTAAAAATAATGAAATGTGTTGATCTTGAACTTGGTGCCTAGAATATCATTCTTCTTTTTTTTTTTTTTTTAAGATTTTACTTATTCATTTGAGACACAGAGATACAGATACAGAGAGAGTGCATGAGCAGGGAGAGAGGCAGAGGGAGAGGGAGAAGCAGGCTCCTCGCTGAGCCAGGAGCCCGATGTGGGGCTCGATCCCAGGACCCTGGGATCATGACCTGAGCTGAAGGCAGATGCTTAACCGACTGAGCCACTCAGGCACCCCGAGAATATCATTCTTAAAAGACAGTCTCCTTGAACATGTTCTGGGGAAACTGGGTTAAGATAGCAAACTGAGAGCAGGTAGCTAACTTTCCTTTTGCTCAACATTTCTAAAAATAATAAAGATATTTTTAAAAGAATTAAATAATTCTGTGTTAAAATTTTTTAAGAAGTCATCAGTGAAGCAGAAATATTAAGAAACTCCTGAATAAATGGAAAAAAAGATACTGGATGGCAGTAACTGAAGGTGACATATTCAGAAGCTTGGACAGTTGTTTTATGGAAATTCAAAGCTAAGAGTCAAAGATTCAGTAGGAAGAGGGGTCACTTGTGGGGGACAATTGTGAAGGTGATAAACTAGGAAAATATGTTCTGAACATATGGGTAGCTTAACTCTTCCTTCTGATCTGATTCAGTAGGACAAGTTAAAATAGCAAATGATTGGGAGAAGCTGATGCATATCCAGGTAAATGGCAACATTTAGGAGGGCTTTATTTTATTTTTTTTTAAAGATTTTATTTATTTATTTGACAGAGAGAGAGACAGCGAGAGAGGGAACACAAGCAGGGGGAGTGGGAGCGGGAGAAGCAGGCTTCCCGCCAAGCAGGGAGCCCGATGCAGGGCTCGATCCCAGGGATCATGACCTGAGCCGAAGGCAGACGCTTAACAACTGAGCCACCCAGGTGCCCCTTCGGAGGGCTTTAGAATCTTCCACAATTAGAACACCAATTCCAGGCACTCTCTAGCTAGGAGTACGTCCTGCCCCCATCCTAATATCACTGCTGGATTGATATTTATGAATCAGGGTAATTGAACAGGGTAATTCTCCCCAAAAAACTCTTTACATATATATATATATATATATATATATATATATATGTCATATGTTTGATATTTTAGAAAAGTCATATTTGTCATAGAATAGATATAAAAAAATTTCAAGAGCAATCCCACCTAAATTTCAAAATTCTAATAGAAGAGAAAAGAAAGAATGGAGGAAAGGAAATTATTAAGAAAAACAAAGAAAGTAATTCTGAAGAAAGAAATGATTTTTTAGTTTTTAAGATACACTTCATATTAAGCAGAATACATGCAGTAATTTTACTTCATGTATAAAATTTTAAAAACATTGAGGATGAGAAAATTTAAACTTTCTGGAAAGATAAAAACTGGTTTTCTACAAAGAAATGAAAATCTAATTGACATCACACTTTTCATCAAAAAAAATGTATATTAGAAACACTGGAGCAAAATGTTGACTAGTACTATTTTCATCTAAAAACCCTGAGGTATGCATACCTAAAAGTGAATGATATGGAAAGATTTTATAACAAGATGCTAAAATAGTTTTGGATAAATCACGAAGATCGTAGATATTACATTCCAAGGTGAGGTTCTAGGTCAGAATGAAATTTTCAAAGGAGGTGACCCAAATCCAGTTATATGACCCTTACATCCCCTGCCCTTAAGAAAGATATAAAAGGGTTGGATTTAGAGACGAAACTCAGTAGATTTTTGGAGAACCCCACCCCACAAAAGAAAAAGTCTTCCAGAAAGACACCTTGAAGAGCTTACTAGGTGAAACTCTGAGAATTTGGGGGAAACAGGGTGTCTGATTCCATTCTAAGAAATCTAAAAGACAAAATGAGGTTTGAGGATGGAGTAAAGGAAAAGGCTTTGTAGTATGGCCTATATGAGAGAAAAAGGATGCAGAAGTATATCCTGTGGGTCCAACTAGGAGCCACGTAAAAGAGAGCTGGCATGGAGTCATCGTAGGTCCTATCCACCTTAAGTCCCTGGAGGTATGACAGATCATATACAGAGAAACTGTAGATATCACTGAATGCCTATGGATCCAAGAAAGGGGAAGTAAGAAGCTAGAATAAGATGGATTTGCCCACATCAAAGAAAGTGGACTTGAGATTCTCAACCATGCTCTAGAAGAGCAAGAAGCAGATTCAAACATCTTCTGAGTCAGCAGAGTTCTACTGGTTGATCACTACAACAGTATTAGTTAAGTCAAAAATTTCCTGCCCCCTTACCTTTGTTCTCTACTTCAAGTCAGAGATCATCAATAGCAAGGTAGAGGACCATGAGTAGAAGGGCTAGCAAGAGAAAAATTAAAGAAAGCCCACCTTCTGATCATAGGCTTCCCATTAATCCAAGGACTGAGCTGGATGAGAAGTAACTTCAGGAGTTGAAAAGTTGTCTCCTACACTGGGATGAACATTTAAGTTATTAAACTCAGCCTGTGTTTGAGACTTGAGGTGCCAAAGATTCTACTACTGAAGAAAAATAAAAAACTATATGGTGTGTTTAGGCTTTGTCTGAAAGCAAGGGACACTCTAAGACAGATTTGAAGGCATAGACAGAAAGAAAAAAAGTTGTTTGGTAATTACATCTCCAGAGCTGTGTTTGTTTTCAATATTGCTATTACAATTATAAAAGGGAACAGGAAAAATATATATTTCACAACTACTAAAAGGAGGTAGGTACCGATTTTAATACCAGAGAAAATAGAATTTAAGGTGAGAAGTATTAAGTGAGATAAAATCATATTGGTAAAAAGTAGAATTCATCAGGAAAATATGAGTTACAAACCTCAAGGCACCAACAGTGTAACTTTGATACATATTAAACTAAAACTAATAGAAATTCAAGAAGCAATTGAAATAGATGTATAGGATTTTATACATGCAAAATAATTTATATTCCATTCAAAATTCAGTGAAACATTCACCAACATTAACTCTCTATTAGTCCTTAAAGTTTACTTCAAGAAGTTTCTCAATTTAAAAGTCATGTAAGCCATATTTTCTGGACACAAACAATACAATTATTCTTATTCTAAGTAACTATGATTATCGAGGAAATCCAACAGGAAATTACAAATATTTAGAAATAAATAATGAAAGCAGTGTGTGTGTGCATGCATGCACATGCGTGCCCATGCGTGTACATAGACATATCCTGTAAAGTGGTACTTAGATGAAAATTTCAATATTAAATATATTTGTTAGGAAGCCATAAAGAAATGAATTATGCATTCATTTAAAGAAGATAGAAAACAATAACAGTAAAATATACAAAAAAGTAAAGGGAATAAATTAAGAGAGAAAAGGGAAAATTAACCATATAAAAAACAAAAGTATAAACCAGGTCATTAAACCAAAAGCCAATTCTTGGGAAAGACCAGTAAATACAAAGTCTTCAGTAAATCTGATCAAAGAAATAAGAATAAATTTCACAGTTTTTGACAAATGCATAGTCTCACGCATTCACCATTATCGTATCATACAGAATAAAATCACCTTCCTAAAAATTTCCCCTTTTCCACTTATTTATCCCTTCATCCCCTAGAAACCCGTGAGCCATCATTATAATACCATTTAGAGAATTTTCACCATCCTACAGATCTTCTGTGCTCTACCTATTCATCTCTCCCCACCCTAACCTCTCCCTACCCTAACCACCCTAACAATAATCTTTTCATTTTATCTGTAGTTTTGCCTTTTCCAGAATGTCATATAATTGGTATCATATAGTGTGTAGCCTTTGCAGGCTCTCTTCTTTCACTTGGCAATATGCATTTAAGTTTCCTCCAAATCTTTTGGTGGCTTGAGAGCTTATTTCTTTATATGCTGAATACTATTCCATTGCATGGGTATACCACAGTTTGCTTATCCAGTCATCTGTTAAAGGACTTGGCTGTTTCCAGTTTTGGCAATTATGCATAAAGCTGCTATAGACATTTGTGTACATATTTTGTGCTAACATGTTTTCAACTCATTTGGATAAATGCCTGAGAATGCAATTGCTGGATTGTATGGTAAGCCTATGCTTACCTTTGTAAGAAAATGTTAACTTTCTTCCAGAGTGGCTGTGTCATTTTTGCATTCCCATGAGAGTTCCTCATGCTCCATATCCTTGCTACCATTTGTTGTTGTCGACAGTGTTTGGATTGTAGCCATTCTAATGGCTGTGGAATGGTGTCTCGTTGTTTTAATTTGCAACTCCTTAATGATATGTGATGTTGAACATCTTTTCATACGCTTACTTGACATCTATATATCTCTTTTGGTGAGGTGTCTATTCAGATCTTTTGTCCATGTTTTAATTGGGTTGTTTGTTTTGTTATTGCTTGAGTTTTAAGAGTTATTTGTAAATTTTAGATACAAATTCTTCATAGGATGTAGGTTTTACAAATATATTTTTTCCAATTTGTGGCTTGTCTTTTTGTTCTCTTAACAGTGTCTTTCACAGAGCAGAAAATTTTCTCTTAAATGAAATTTAAAAACCCAATGTAGATTTTCTCCTGTGTTATCTTGTAGAAATTTTAGACTTTTTTATTTTACATTTAGGTCTATGATTAATTTTGAGTTCACTTTTGTAAAGGTATAAGGTCTGTGTCACTTTTTTTCCATGTGGATATCCAATAGTTCCAGTGTCATTTGCTAAAAAGATTATCCTTTTCCACCTGAACTGCTTTTATTCCTTGTTAAAGATCATTGGCCATTTTTGTGTGGGTCTATTTCTGGGCTTTTTATTCTATTCTGTTGATCTATTTGTCTATTACTTTGCCAATACCATACTGTCTTAATTACTGTGGTTTTATAGTAAGTCTGGAAGTCAGGTAGTATGAGTCTGCTAACTTTGTTCTTCTTCAATATTGTGTTTATTATTTTGTGTCTTTTACCTTTTAATATAAACAGTAGAATCATTTTGTCAATATTCACAAAATAATTTGCTGGGATTTTGTTTGACATTACACTGAATCTTTAGAGCATACTGGGAAGAACCGATACTTTAACAATATTGAATTTCCCTTTGTTTGCTGGATCTGTCAATTACTGATACAGGAATTTTGAAGTCTCCAACCATAATAATGGATTTGTCTATTTCTCTTTAAAATTCTATCAGTTTTTGCCTCATATTTTTTTTTAAAGATTTTATTTATTTATTTGAGAGAGAGAATGAGAGAGAGAGAGCATGAGAGGGGGGAGGGTCAGAGGGAGAAGCAGACTCCCTGCCGAGCAGGAGCCCGATGCGGGACTCGATCCAGGAACTCTAGGATCATGACCTGAGCCGAAGGCAGTCGCTTAACCAACTGAGCCACCCAGGCGCCCGCCTCATATATTTTGATGCTCTATTGTTAGGTGCATACACATTAAGGATTGTTAAGTCTTGGAGAATTGACCTCTTTATCATATGTATGACTCTCTTTATCCCTGAAAATTATCCTTGCTTCTGAAGTCTGCTTCATCTGCCATTAATATAGGCACTTCAGCTTTCTTGATTAATATTAGCATGGCATACCTTTTTTCATCCTTTATTTCTTTTTTTCACAGCACTATGAGTTATAATGTCTAGACCTTTGGGGGAGGGGAAGTCATACAATCACTTTGGAGACACCTCCAAGGGGTTGCCAGGCACTTTGGTACAGAAAGGATTTGGTCCAGTTTCTTGCTAGCTTAGGATACAAAAAGGCACATAATGTTGGTGGATCAAACCGCCCTGGGCTGGGGTGGGGCAGAAGGTAGACAGGGAGGTGGTTTGGGGCAGATGGGCAGAGCATGGGTGTGGGCTCAAGTTCTTGTCAACAGAGCTAGTTGGTCCTAGGTGAATGCTGGGGTGGCAGAGGGCAGCCTGAAGGCTCAAGCTGGGTAGATGTTTATGTGGTGGCCTTCTTTTGCCCAGTCCACCAGCTCACTGCTCTAGAATCACAGCTGGATTTCCTTCTGGGTCCCCTCCAGGAGGCTGGCATGAATGACGTTCCCACAGCTTCATGGACCAGTCCAGGCTGTTTCTGGGAGCCTCATTTTCCCACCAGTCTTCCTGTGCCAACCCCTCAGGTTGTGCTCTGATGTGACTGTTGAAGTCTCCTGTGAAGGTCAGGGGCAGCCTCAGCCAAGTTGCTGCAGACTTCACTGGGGTCTTCCCAGACCATGGCCACCAGGGTGCCAGTACCTGATGAGGACTGGGTAGAAGGTCTTCCTCTGCAAGTCATGGTAGAGCTCAGCAAGAATGCTTTCTCGCACCTTCAGCATCTTCACCCCACTAGCTTGTAGCCCTTCCTCTCAAAGCACCGGATTTACATTCCTGCCCCAGTGAGTCACTGCTGCAACCCATCTGCTCACCAGAGTCTGCTCCAGGTCCAGGAGGGCCCTCCTGAGCTGGGGTGCACAGGCAGTCTCTCCCAGGGGCAGTAGGCTCCACAGCAGGCCCCAAAGCACTGTGCACCTGAAGAGAGGCCACTTATGTTACCCACTTGGGGGCACCTTGCAGACCTGGACTGACCCAGCTGCCTGAGGCCTCCTTTATCCCTTCACTTTTAATCTATTACTTTATAGTTAAAATGAGTTTCTTGCTGAGCTGAGTCTGGTTTTTGTTTATTTGTTTTTAATCCACACTGACAGTTTCTGTCTTTTAATTGGTGAATTTAGACCATTCATATTTAAAGTGATTATTCATACAGTTGGATGAATTAACTGCCCTATTTTTACCATTTTCTACTCATCACTCTTTGTTACTTTGTTACCTTCATGTCGTTTTCCATCTTCTTTGATATTAATTCAGCTTTTTTTTTTTTTTTTTAGTAATCTCTATACCCAATGTGGGGCTTGAACTCACCATCCCCAAATCAAGAGTCACCTGTTCCTCTGACTGAGATAGCAGGTGCCCCTAATTCAGCTTTTTATATGATTCCATTTTCTGTCCTTCTTCCTTAGCATACCAATCACAAGGTTTTTTTTTTAATTGCTGTTACTCATTTCATATTTTCTTTTACCTTCATTTATTCCTATTCTATTGCCCTTCCTTTCTTCATGTAGATTGGATTTTCTTATCTATCATTTTCCATCTCTCTGAAGAAATTTTGTTTAACATTTTCTGCAAGTCAAGTCTACTGGCAACAAATTTCCTCAAAATTTTTGTTTGTTTCAGAATGTCTTTATTTTTCCTTCAGTTTTGAAGGATAATTTCACTGAATATAGAAATCTAGGCAGATAGGATTTTTCCCCCCCAATGATCTAAATATTTCATTTATTCTCTTACTGCTTGCAAGGTTTCTAAAGAGAAGTCTGATATAATTCTTACACTTTTTCTTCTATAAGTAAGAATTTTTTTTTAGATTGCTTTCAAAACTTTTTTCTGTTTTTGTTTTCTGCAGTTTGAATATAATATGCCTAGGCATTGTTTGTTTGTTTGTTTGTTTTTAATTGCTCTTTATCCTGCTTGGTGTCCTCTGATCTTTGATCAGAGGTTTGGTGTTTGTTGTTAATTTTAGAAAATCTTTGGTCACTATTACTTCGGATATTTTTTCTGTTCCTTTCTCTCTTTTCTTTCTGGTATTCCCATTATAGGTGTCTTACAACCTTTGTAATTGTCCCACAATTCTTGGATATCTGCTCCTTTTTTAAAGCACTATATTCCCTTCGCTTTTCAGTTTGGGAAGTTTCTATTGACACACCTTTAAATCTTATGCCATTGATCAGCTGTGTTTACTGTTTGTTGTTTCTGCAGGTGTCAGAGGTTAAAATTTCCTCTAGTGTCTTTGTTTTTGTGTCCTATGTTGACTTTGGGTTTCTCCAAAGACCCCTTTTTAAATAGAATCCAAGTATTGCAGTTCTTTCTACTATACTTCCCTGTTCTTATAAAGGAGGACGGTTGATGTGGCAGTAAGGTGTGAAGGGGAAGTGTTCTCTGAAACTACTATGATTAGATCTCAGTCTTTTAGTGGGCCTGTGCCTGGCCAGTGATCTTTACAATTATTTGTCAGTTTTTTCTCCCCCTTAGGTGAGACAGGAAGGCTTGACTGTCCTGGAATTGTGCATTTCCCCCTGCCATCTGAGAAGCTAGAGGGAACTGGTTCTGGACATTTCCCTTGCTCCATATCAGTTACAGTCTGGTAAAATTGTTTCTCTTCAAAGATGGTTTTCTTGTTAAAGAGAACAGAATGATCTGGGCATATTTCATAATGGTTACTCTCCCCCTTCCTCTGTTAGAGCACTGGAGGATTTGTCTCTGATCTTCACTGTAAGAGGCTGGTGGGGCTTATGAGTGTAAAACTCACAATAGTGTGGAGAGATCCTTAATGCTGGGCTTCCAGGAGTTTTTATCTCTTAAGCTAGTTCATACTCAGCCTCCAGCAACCTATCAATTGCCATTTTTATGTTCTTACCAGTTCCTGGCTCTAATGGCTTCTGTTCCCAATAAGCTGTGATTCTCTCTATCCATCTGTCTCTTCAGTTTGGGGGGCATTGGTTTGCCTTGTGGTCTCAATACTCTGATGGATCTAAGAACAGTTGTTGATTTTCAGTTTGTTCAGCTTTTTTTTGTTGTGAGGACCTGAGTGATGGGTTCCAAACTCTTTACATGTTAGACCAAGACAGTTTTATTGATAAATTCTATTAAGCTTAAAAGAACAGATTTTGATGATATAAAAATTATTGATAATCATAAAAATTCAATGATTTCAAATTACTATGCAAATTTATTATAACTCATATAAATACCAAAGTTACACAAAAACTGAACATTGTAAGGCCATCTCTCTTAGGAACATAGAGGAAAATGTCCTAAATAAAATCTTTAAAGGTGATCAGATTTATTTTCATTTTTTTAATTTATTTATTTTGAGAGAGAGAGAGAGAGAGAGAGAGAGCAAGCATGAGCCGGGGTGCGGGTGGGTGGGAAGGGCCAGAGAGAGAGGGAGAGAGAGAATTTTAGGCAGGTTCCATGCCTAGTGTGGAACCCAACATGGGGCTTGATCTCACAACCCTGAGGTCATGACCTGAGCTGAAGTCAAGTCAGACACTTAACCATGTCTGACGCAAACCCTCCCTGCTTGCCTCCCAGGCACCTCCAGAGAAACTTTTTTATGACTACTTTTCCTTTAAAAAATGTTTTTGGAGAAACATCTTGGCTTTCCTAATGGCTTAGTTACCACAAAGGAGAAGCTTTTCATTTTCAGTTCCCTGAAGCTTTTATTGAGCACAGTGCTGGGCACAGAACAGATATCCTATAAATTCGTTTTCAACGAACGAACGAATGAATATTGAACACAGTGCTCTACAGAGGAATTGTGAGAGGCACGTAATGAAAAGTATAAGGTCACTGCTTTTCCAGAGCTCACAATCTTGTGAGGAGTCAGCCACAAACATAACAGACTAACCCAAATCAGATTGTGATAATTGCTACTATAAGGAAAGAAGCACACTTCTATTAGTGTATGTGGGAAAGAGAGATTAATTCTAAAAGGCAGTGTTTATTTAGATCATGGCTTAAGAAATAGAAGGAAATGAAGCTTTCTGACTAAACTTAATTTCACAATTACCCAGAATCATAGAATTAGATTTGCACAGTGGTCTATCAGAGGCTTAGTTATTGCCAATTAGATCATAGAATCATTTTAGAATGCATTCTAGATTTAAAAAAATGATTTTGGAACCTGAGTTTTCCAAGACTTTATCACTTTAAAGGTAATACCATGTCATTTTTATGGCAAATATAAAAGATCTTTGGTATCCTGTCTCAACGTGCATACCTTAAAAACTCCAGCCCCTAAACATTTCTGGAGATCTTCTGGAAAATTTCATATGAACAACTGAATAGTCTTTCGTGAATCTTCTGCCCCGTTCTGCCCTCTTTTTGTCGTCCACAGCTCTAGAAGCCGCCAGGTGCTGCCTCACCTGTCACTGCCGCTAGGGCCTCCTGCCCTTCGGCAGTGCGGCCTCCCTCTTCTTTTCTGCAGCAAAGTTGTTTTATCCACGTAAGAGGGAAAAGGTCTCTGTGCCCCACAATGTGTGGTCCTTTGTAAAATGGGCACTAGCGTAGCTTGTGTTTTCATGTCCCATAATCACACACGCGCACGCGCACACACCCTCCTTTCTCTTTTGCCCTCACCTAAACCTACGTGGTTTGGCAAGGGAACCATCTTCAAAAACGCCCTCTGTTTTCTTTTCCTCCATTCCCCATGAACTTTCCTCATTATCCTCTCCTTTAGGAAAAACACTCTCTCCTCTCCCAAACCAGGCAAAAAACTTCTCCAAATCCTGGAAGCTCAACTCATCAGTTCTTGAAATATCTCTGATCACTCCTAACTCCCAGTGTAGGATATGAATCACCCTTCACAGACTCAGGAAGACAAGAAAAATCACATCTCTTCATTTTTTATATGTCAACTTATTTTGATTTTCAGGTTCTTCCTGCTTGGTAATTCTCTGGGGCTTCATGCCATGTTTGGGACATGGGGCTCTATTTCAAGTCCTCCCAGAATCCTACTGTCCAGACATAATCATTCTTCTCTGCAGATTTACTGCTTCTTCAGGCTGCTGCCAAGGAGATGCACACAGCCCTCCCTGCTTGCATGAACTTCAGATCTTTCTTTCCTTTCTCTCCACCTCAACCTCAGTCCAGAGGAATCTCCTTCTAGTTGTGAGGGGGGTGGTTTGTCTCTCTCCCGCTCCTATATTTTTTTTTACAAACTACTCTGCTTCTTCCTGTATGCTACTTTACTTCCTTTCTTCCATCTCTTGAAAATGCATGTGATTTCCTAAAGGCTTGGGTTTAGGAGACAAAGAGCTAAGACACCCCAGGTTTTAGTCATATGACATTCCTCCCCAGGCCCTGCCAGATAGAGAAATCTGTAATTTTTTTTAAGATTTATTTAGCCATTCGAGAAGGAGAGAGAGAGAGAGAGAGAGAGAGAGAGCAGGAGGAGGGGCAGAGGGAGGGAGAGAATCCCAAGCAGACTCCCAACATGGGGCTCGATCCCACCACCCTGAGATCATTACCTGAACCGAAACCAAGGGTCAGACACTTGACCGACTGAGCCACCCAGGCACCCTGAGATGTCTGTACTTTGAAGGAAAGAAAAGAGGCAGAATATGGGGTTAACCTAATCCCCAAATTTACCCCAAACACTATCTATGCACATCAGCTTTGACTTCAGCTTAGATTCTCCACTATGTTTTAGAATTGTAAAGACATTTAGAGATGGCCTACTCCTATTCATGAAGAGAAAGAGGTTCAGAAAAAAAAAAAAATGGATTTAAAAGTTCAATTCTGGTTATCTATTAATTGTGTAACAAAGCATCCCAAAACTTAGTGGCTTAAAACAACGACGGTATTTATTATGATGATCGTTATTTTCTCTGATGGTCCTGGAGTTGACTGAACTTAGTTGGCAGTTCTCGCTTGGAGTCTGCAAAGTTGAATCAGACAGTGGTGACTGGGACACCTGAAGCCTTGTTCGCTCAAATGTCTGAAGGCTGATGTTGCCTGGGGGCAGAGTCAAGTGAGGGCTGAACAGATGGGGCTCCTTCAGCTTCTTCCTCTATCTTTATGCAGTCTTTTGACATAATCTCTCCAGCATAATATCTTAGCTTGTGGCTCAGGTTTCCAAACATACATGTTGAGAGAGAGAGTGAGAGTGAGCTGGATCCCTTCTCATGAGCTAGCCTCTGACAGTAAGTCTTAATGACATGACTAAGACCAGCCACTGTTCAATGGTCAATGATTAGACTCTAACTTATGATGGAAGTGTCAGGTAATTTGCAGACATGTTTTATTTTATTTTTTTAAGATTTTTATTTATTTATTTGACAGACAGAGAGAGAGGAAGAGAGAGAGAGAGAGAGAGAGAGCATAAGTAGGGGGAATGGCAGGCAGAGGGAGAAGCAGGCTCCCCACCAAGGAGTAAGTAGCCTGATGCAGGACTCGATACCAGGACCCCGGCATCATGACTTGAGCCAAAGGCAGATGCTTAACTGACTGAGCCACCCAGGTGTCCCTGCAGACATGTTTTAAAACCACGACAATTTGTATATCTTCTTCCATGATGTTTATCAACTCCATTTCCTTAATGTCTCATATCTAGCCTCCCCTCCCCAGCATATAATTTATTCCTTTAATATGAGTGATGGTTAATTTTATGTGTCAACTTGACTGGGTTGTGAGGTGCCCAGATATTTGGCTGAACACTATTTCTGGGAGTGTTTGTGAGGATGTCTCCAAATGAGATTAACCTTTGAATTAGACTGAATAAAGAAGATATCCTTCTCAATGTGGTGAGTATCGTTTGACCTGTTTAGGGCCTGAATAGAACAAAAAGGCAGAGGGAGTGAAAATTTGCTTTCTCTGCGTGAATGCTTGAGCTGAAAAACTGATCTCTTCCTACCTTTGGGCTAGGATTTACACCATCAGTTCTTCTGGTTCTTAGACCTTCAGGCTCAGACTGGAATGACACCAATAGTTTTTATGGGTCTTTGGCTGGCAGATGGCAGATTTTGGGACTTCTCAGCCTCTATATCTGCATGAGCCAATTCCTTATATTCATTCTCTCTTTCTTTCTGTATGTGTAAACACACACACACACACACACACACGTGCGGTTTCTTTGGAGAACCCTGACTAATATAATATATCTTTCAGATTGGAAATTTTCTCTTCACTTTTAGAGTCAAATTCCTTATTGGCTTCCTTGTCACTTAACATGTAAAGTTCAGCCAACTCCTCTCTCACTTTCTTGCCTTTTCCACTTTTCTGCCATTTTTTTTCCCAGCTCTAGTTAGGCTTAAACGTTAGAGTTAAAATTATTTTCCAGACTCTTAGATGATTTCATTCATTTATTTTCAGACTAATTTTAAAGATACATTATCACATTTCACATTCCTCTAGAAACTGATTTTTGTAGTTTGAATGAGGCACAGTAATTATGGAGCACTGAGGGTTTGACCCAGAGGAAGCAGTCCTGCTGATGAGATTCTGAGCTCCATCTTACTTGCAGGAGAAAGAGAGATTCACAATCAGATGTTATGTACCAAAGGAAACCTTGGGAAGGAGATAGCAAGGACCCAACGACAGGTATTTTAGAAAGTGAAAAGCGTGGAGTTTAGGACAAGGCTGGCAAACGCCCAGAGAATATGTCACAATGCTCGTTTTCCTTACCCATGTCAGGCATGGCTAATCAGGCATAGCTCTGCAGCTGGAAGTGGCCTCAACACAGGGCCCTAGGAGTGACTACAAATAAAACTATCTGGATTGATACAAAAGATAAAGATCTTTTGCCCTCTTGGGTCCACAATCTAGAGAAAAAGAGCTGAAGTCAAGCTAATGTTAAGAAGACTGTGGGTGTGGATTTTTGCTTCCAAAACTTACTGATGACAGAAGGCATATTTACAGCGATGTGAACATGGTGGTTTTCTGACTGGCATGAGAGTCCTGCCAGAGAGTCCATCCAAGCAATTATAGTCAATAATCACTTGTGTTGATTGTGATGTGTGGTACCTTCAAATTACTGTGTCCTCAGCCTCTAAGAGACTAATCACCTTGGGTACACATGGGGACATAGTTTTCTGTTGTTCATTGGTTTTCTCAAGCCTATACAACTTATCATCATAAGTGACACAAGAATCTTCTAGCAGAAATAAAGTGATGTAATTGTGGTAAATATGATTCTGTCCTCAAGATACTTCCTTTTCAGACTTCCCTCACTTCTTGGATTTCTTTTACTTCCCCCCCCATATCCCTACCTCTGTGTAGACTTTAGCACACTGAAGAGGTACAAGAATCAGTGATGAGGATGTGACACAATGATTTTTAATTTTGTACCTTTCTACATGCTCCAGAAAAATCAAAAGAGAAATTAAGAAATTTTTACAAAGCATATCACATATGTCATTCTGGATACATATATAGTGTCCTGATGCTACAGACAACTGCTTAGTTGTTCATTTTATTTTAAAAAATATGAAAAAAACCCTGAGCCTCTTAAGAGCTAAAACTGAACCACATTTTGATTTTAATGTTTAGGAAATAGAAAAGAACATTTTGGCAAGCCTGTGATTATTTCTAATTGCCTTAGAGAACTCGTGTTCTGGGGATGGGTTTGATAAGAAACAAAGCATAGAGAATTGATTTTGTATGCTATTAATTGGATGCCAATGCCACACTCAATAAATGACCATTCTGTGTCATAGCAGCTCCTCCTAGAGGGCAGAGTGGAAGAGAAGAAATTCCTGGGCAACCTCTGGGTCAGTCTCTGTGGAAGGCCTCAGAAACACATGCTATGTGGGTATGCACATTTATCAAACAATTTACACAATTTTCTTTCCTCGTCTATTTTCCCAACATGACACAATTACTAGATTTATTAATTCCTTGTTGCTGGGACTAGAGTTTTCCCAATGTGATGGACTAATGCATATTGCTTTTGCTCTAACATCTGGGGCTCTACACCCACCAACATCAAGAGATTAACTGAAATACAACAATACAACTTTTCCCTTTGTCTCAATGTGAGTCTCCTCCCTTCCTCCCTCCCTCTCACATCTTGCTCTTTCCCTTGCTCTCTTAAGCACTCAACAAGCTTTTCTGAGCAAGGAAAGTAAGAAAGTGTTTGATTTACAATCTCATTTTGTCTCTGCTTGTATTTCACCTTCCATCTTCACATTTCTTATTGAAACCAAGATGAGTGGGGGGAGACGAATAGACTATCTATTTTCCTCTCAATCTTTCAAATCTTTGGAGAAGCACCAATCACCATTCAGGTTGTCAAGAATTCTATCAAGATCTAGGAGCAGGGCTCAAAAGAGCACAACAGCATATGGTTCTTACATTAGACCTGGGGCCTGGGGGCCACTTTATCTTTTGGTCGGGCTAAGAGAACAGGCAGAGAATATGATGGTCATATGCCTTCTGGGATCATTGTCCTCTCATCACACCTTCTCATATAAATGCCTTCTGCCATCACAATTCTTGTTGCCTGAGATCCCTCTGTTAGCAATACTGCCGTCTCTTATTATCTCCCACTTCCTTTTGTTCTTGCTGTTCAACCCTTGTGCCCTAGGATCTTGCCCCAAAAGCAAATGTCTAAGTCAGGTGTTCCAATATCTTAGGTAGGGCTTTCAATCTTAGTTATTTGTAAGATTGCCTATGGAAGCAGACCAAGTTTTTAAAAAGCAAGAAAGCAAGCACTGTGATATAGATGGCAATTGACAAATAACCTCAATGGGAGAGAGACAATTTCATAGTCATCATGAACTGGTTACTCATGTCCTAACTAAAAGGGGAAGCCATGGTTCCATATATGCCATAATTTTCCAGATCTTTCTATTTTTCAAAAGAAGCCAGAAACATAGATTTCCATGTAAACTCTATGAATATTTGCGACTAATTCACATTTTTAAAAAAGCATAGTGCAAGCCAAAAAAAAGAAAAAAAGAAAAACCCATCTGTAGATGTGATTAGACCCATGGGATTACAGAGGGATTCTTTTGGGTTATGACTATATTTCCCAATTGGTATGCCTGGCAATGCCAGGAAATCTTGTCTAGAAGTTTAGACTTCTTAAATAGCTTTTCTTCATCAGTGGATTGCCCCTTAATATACTTTTGCCTAAATACCCTTTATCTTCTCACACTGTCTCCTCATGCACCCCATGTCAATTCACCAAATGTTCAATTGAGTATCTCTGATAAGTGAGATACCATAAAAGACACTATGAGAAGTGCAAAAATGTTATTGAGAATGGACTAGACTGCTACAAAATTGACCCAAATTAGTGGTGGCTTAAACAGATAGGTATTTATTTCCCACATAAATCTTAGGAGTAAATAATTCCAAGGTGGTATGTTATCTCCACAATGTCAGGGACCCAGATCCTCCTATCATGGCTCTATTACCCCTGAGGTGTTGAGCTTGACTTCATGGCCTCAAGGTGGTTCATTATCTACTCTAGTCAAATACCACCAGGCTATGCTGCATTAAGAAACTTGCTCCAAATCTCAGTTGCCTTATATGGGTCCAGTGGCCCTTCTCATTGCTCTAAGTCTAGCACTAGGGGTTTCCAAGGTCACTGTGGAAAAAAGAGAAATGGAAAAGACACCTTGGGTCTTAGCTGACTCTTTCTGGAAGTGACATAACTCATGCTCCAATCACATGGTAAGAGATAGTCCCATGATCCCAACTTACTGACATAGGAGAATGGTAAATGTAGAGGATCACATATACAATTGGTGATTAATAGTATTCTTTGCTATACCATCAAATTCATGTGCCTCCTAGCAAAAATATGAATTGGCAAAGGGGAAAGGAATGCCAAAAAATTGCATGCATAACTAACAACTCTTATTCCATTGTATGCATTTTTATCACATGGTTATTCCTAGCCACAAAAGTGGCTGGCTGAGAAATACAGTTTTAATTCTGGGTGGCCATGTGCTTAGCTAAAACTTAAGGTTCTATCATGATAGAAAAAGGAGAAAACAGATATTTGGAGGCAATTGGAATATTTTGCTATAACGAAGTTGATATGGTCTTTGCCCCAAAGGAGCTTACTATTTAGTGGAAAAGATAGATGTGTACATAAAGGTTTATATTGAGGTTAATTGTGTTCTGCTTTAAAAGAATGAAAGTGTTGTGGGAAGCAAAAACAAAGTTAGGAGAGAGATAATTCATTAATAATAACTCAAGGAATCAAACAAGTATAATGAGTTAGAGAAAAATTTATTCTTTGGAATGCCCTAGGGTCCTGGGAAAGTTTACCAAACCAATTAGGGAAGCCCTCAAAGATGAGGAGACAGAACTACATTTCCTATAGGTCTGCTCACAGTGGGTAAGGGTCACATATTGGTGAGAAAACCTCTCTCTTATTTTCTCCCGCATAGTCCAAATTTACACTTATCATCCCAGTGTATTATTAGTAGTGTCCTCTTTTAATTTCAGAATGTTCTAATTTGGGCAATAATAAATTATTTGGTCACTCTAGTGATTGGAGGCTGGGCTTTAGGAAGGGAGGAGAGAATGTGAGGAGGGGAGCTGGGAAATGGTAGAATGCTATGTGGTGTTAATGTGATTTCTTCCCCAAATCTTGTAAATGTTCATTAAAGTTACAAACTTCATGAAATCATGAGTATGACTGAGTTTCTTTTTTTTTCTTTTTTATTCTATTTTATTTTTTTTTTATGACTGAGTTTCTTAAGGAAAAAAATGAGTGGGATAAAGTCAGTATACTAGCTGGAATGGAATCATTTCTACGAGGAAGTGATTTTAGAAATTGGCAGAAATCTTGGGGAAGGTACTAGATTCCATAGCTGTGAAATTGAAGGCTCAAATCAAGTGTAGCTCGGTGTCCAAAGGATGAGGACATTCCACACATCATCACATCATCAGTGTTATATCTTACACTTTATAGGAGGTACCACCTGAGCAGAGTCCTGAAGGACAGTTTATTGATTTGGAATTCCACTTGGGGTCTGCATTTCCATGTACTATCTAAGTCCCCTCTCACGCCCTCTAATAAATCAGTAACTCCCCTACAACTTTTCTTTTTATACTCATGATCATTTTAAGGGCATGCCCTAAAGCCTTCCCAACTTCTTCCTTCACCCCCTAGAATTATACGAGCCACCCCACACCAATGCTCACCACTAATAACTTTTCTACTCCTCATTCATATCATAGCTGATTTAGACAAATGGAATGAAAATGAGAAAGCACTAGTTTAAGGCAGGCTTGCCCACATGCCACTCAATGAAAATATGTCAACAAACAATGAACTGACACACACAGGAGACCTGAGTTGAATTTAATTTGTAATCATCCACAGGTTTTGGGAAAGTCACTTCACCTCTTCGAATTTGAATTTACTTATTCATAAAATGATGTTTGGAGACCAGATCAGTTCTTGACTAAATGCATTCCACAAAACGCTTATTCTATGAGATGCTGTTCTTTAAGCAGAAAAACACTTCCATTGGAGTGCATGATGAACCCACCTCACACATTGGAATTCCTGGAGAGAGTTTCTCCCTTAAGAATTCCTTTTTAATTATGTTCAGATTTACCAAATCCCAAACAAAGAATGTCTCTATTGGTATTTCACATTGATAGAACAAAGCTGGCTCCATGATTTGGATGCTTGCATGAATCAAATATATCTTCCCTTCATCCACTTCCACCCATCTATGTCTATACTGGTTTATTTTCAGCTCTTGCTTCTCCTGGTTATGCCTAGGATAAGTTATGTCCAAATATAGTTACCCTGGGGCAGTTTCATCCAACTTCATTAGGTTTCTCCCTTCCCAAGGTCACCTCTACTCTGGGTCTTCTTCAACTTAGCATTTACAGTATGCTTCTGAATTTTCAACTTTCTTTTCTGAATTATACTTTCTCATATTAAAATAGGATTTGCCTATTTTTGATTTTGTCTCTTAGTATTATCTGAAGGGGTCAACCTATTCTGAGCTTATTGTTTAAGCAGTATTTTTTCTTTTAGTATTTCCTTCCAGCTCTTTTTTCTTTCAATATTTTTTTTCTCTTTCGCTTAAATGGAGCTCCTATTTGGTTCTATTACCCAACTGTGGTTGATATTTTTATGTTTTGTTGCTTTATTTGGGCATTTTTTGGGGGGAGGGGCAGGGGGTGTAGACTTTGAACTTCATAGATTATCATACTACTTTTCCCACCCAAGCAGTGTCTCAAAGTCATTTTTGTAAAAAAGCAGGTGAAAAATTCTTGAAAACTTACCTGGTCTTTATTTATAATACATTTATTATAATTAAATGTTTTGTTTTTGTTTATGAACTTTATTAATAGCTAAGCTATTGACTAGGAGTATGTCAAACAGTTTTTGTCGTTGGTTTTTTTTTTTAAGATTTTTATTCTTTTAGAGGGAGAGAGCGCAGAGGGACAGAGAGGGGACTGGAGAGGGACATGCAGACTCTATGCTCAGTGCAGAGCCCGGTGCGGGGCTCAGATCCTATGACCCTGAGAACATGACCCCAAGACCATGACTCCAGTGGAATCCAAGAGTTGGGTGTTCAACCGAATCACCCACGTGCCCCTGTTGAAGTTCTTAATGGCCTTGTGCATCTGGGGGTCTTCCACCATCTTAGATATGTAGACAAAGATTTTCTAGGATGAAATGTGTAAACTTTTGGTTTGTGAAGATGTCCCATATGCATATGTAGAAGATCTCTGCCTCATGGTGGTCTAAGGGAAAACTTTGAAGGAAGGAAAATCTGTTTTAGAAAGAGCATGGACTTGTGCTACTGTAAGCAAGTTATTTAACCTTTGATCTTCATTTCCTTAACTATGCGCATAATAATGTCTGTTATATTAAATGAGCTATTCAACATGAATTGCTGATGCTCATCCACTCCTGACTTACAAAAATGACAATTTCATATTTTTAACCCTGCACCTAATAAAATGAGCCAGCATCAGTCCTTAATAAAAGCTGATTCTCTTAGCCTCTCCTCTATCATATGATTTCTCCAGTGCCCCAGTAATGCTCTGCTCTTCCTCTTCTCTTCTTAGGCTCACATGTTCTCTCTAGTCTCTTTTATCAAAGCTCAGGAATAAAAGACTGAAAAAAAAAATCTGAACGTCACAATTTATCTACCACACCTCGTAAACATTTTTTTTCTGATAAAATTAATGCATTTTCTGTAGAAAATTAGGAAAATACAAAAGATTCTTAAAAACACTAATAATAAACTATTGTCCACCAGCCCCCCAAATTCATTTCTAACATTTCCAGACATACAGAAAGAAATAGAAATAGAGCATGTAAATATATGGGGAGGAGAGAATTTTCATTTTAGTTTTTCAAAATAAGTTTATTTGATAGGTACTGTTTTGAATCATTTTTAAATTTAATATATTATTAACATTTTCAATGCCATCAATGATTCTTTTTCGAATCTTAATGTATTGTTAATGGTTGCATGATAGTCCATCTTAAGGGGATACTAAAATTTATTTAAACGATTCCCTGGATGTTTACAGGTGTTTTTTGGTCTTATAGAATATACCATGATGAAAATTCGGATAAATAAATGTCTGTTCCAATCTACAGCTCTTTGTTAAGGATTAAGTACTAGAGGTGGAAATTGTTGGTCACAGTTACCCAAATTTTAATAGTTTTGGTAAATTGCCCTGCAGAAAGGTTGTACCAATTTACACATTCAAGGGCATTTCTTACAACTGTTTACTTCCTTAGACCAGCAGTTCTCAAACTTTTGTTGTTAGATGCTTGTACTCTCTCAAAAACTACTGAGATCCCCAAAGACTTATGTGGGTATTATGTATGTATTAATATTTACCATATAAGAAATTAAAACTGAGAATATTATGAAAGTTTATATATTAATTGATTTTAAAACTAATAAACTCATTATAAATTAATAAAAGTTCACATTTTTATGAAAAATAATTGTATTTTCCAAACTAAAAAATCTCTTTAATATCTGGCTTAATAGAAGGCTGTTGGATTTGCTTCTACATTCAATCCACCTTTGGTTGAAATATATATGAAAAAGGTTCTGACTCACACAAAAATGTAACTGAAATAGGGAAAAGCATTTGAACAGCCTTTCTCATATAACTATAGATATTTTTCTTTGATACTACCTAAAATTCAACACGTGTTAGTTTCTTTTTCTTTTTTTAAAAAAATTTTATTTATTTATTTGACCGAGAGAGACACAGCGAGAGAGGGAACGCAAGCAGGGGGAGTGGGAGAGGGAGAAGCAGGCTTCCCGCTGAGCAGGGAGCCCGATGCGGGGCTTGATCTAGGACCCTGGGATCATGACCTGAGCCAAGGCAGACACTTAATTACTGAGCCATCCAGGCACCCCAACAAGTGTTAGTTTCTTAAAGGTTATTTGCAATATAGAATCAGAAGTCAATGTTTTGTATTCTGTTGAGTTAAAATCGAATGGTCTATCTTGCACTTAAATGGTTCTTTTACTCATCCATGATTACATAAAATCATGTGTAGGTCATGCATTGAAAAATATTGTTTTTCAGGGTTATGTATATCTATCAATCTTTGGCACATTTCACTATCAAATATCAAAACCCCACGTTTATTAGTATTATCATCAGTCTCATCAGAAAATTCTTTAAGTACTGGGGAGCTGTCAAGGCACCATTGCTTGAAAGCTTTAATTTTATTATTGGCAGTAAATATTGTCAGTTGTTTTCCTTAAAGCCACAAGCTCCCTTCATTTATATTTAAGACAATATCTGCCAAATATACAACTGAGAAAACCCATCCTTCATCCCTCATTCTTTTAGGTAAAAGTGGTGGCCCTTGAACACACACAAGTGCTTTTCCTTGAGACAATTGTCATACTTTTGTATGCAGCAGAAGGGCTTTAAATGTTCTTCCCATTTCATCACACAGAATATTAAAAAGTCTTGTACTCAAGGGTTGAGATTTAATGAAATTAATATTTTTACTACTTTACCAAGGACTTTCTTAAATGAAACTGACTTTTTTTCGCCCCTGCACATGAATATTGGTGAAGAATACAGTTATTATCAGTATAGTTTGTTTTCATGGCCTTAATTTGTGCTACGGTACTCATTGCTTTGGCGCAATCAGTGCAAGTCTCAGTCCAGTGAAAAGGCAAAGCGTATTTTAGGATTACTGTGAAAATAATTTTGGTCTCACGACCCCTGAAAAGGAAAGAGTGGCTCTCGCCACTGTATTATTACTATGATTATTATAACTGTTCTTCCTGTCTATCCCCTCTTCAATGAATGAG
Source organism: Mirounga leonina (assembly GCF_011800145.1). Taxonomy (NCBI): domain Eukaryota; kingdom Metazoa; phylum Chordata; class Mammalia; order Carnivora; family Phocidae; genus Mirounga; species Mirounga leonina. Next base: position 23,362,703 of record NW_023270268.1, read on the forward strand.
GGCGGGGATGAAGTGAGAGATCCCACCTCCTCCGCCCCCCACCAGCACTGTTTACTGTTTAATCCCACATACTAATTCTCAGAAAACAAAGCTGAACTTCTCAACTGATAGTGCAGAAACACCACAAAGACACAGGTTCTGAAGCAGAAGAGAAGGTAAACACACAATTACTTTAAAAACATTATTATTTATGTGTTTAAAGCAAAAATTAGTTTGGTAGAGAGCATCTTATGTCTGTTTTATTTCCATATCCCTCAGACTGACCATGGGATGCCTATCAATTAATTCATTTAGAAAGCCATACACCACAAGAAATAAATTATTTGTCCTCTGGAGCTTGTCACAAGGGGATTTTTAAAAAACCATTAAACAGAAAGACAACTGCTCATCTTCAAAAGATGAAAGGCCACTTCTTCCTCCTCAGCTGATAGTTTCTTAGTAATGATACCTACAGTGGATGGCGTTTCACATATTATCAGGCATGTCCATATACAAATAACTTAGCCTCTTTGAACCTCACTTTTCTTATATGTGAAATTGGATTAATAAGAATGCTTTGGGAGTATTTAATAAGACAGTGCATATGATGTGTTTAGCACTGTGCCTGGCACCCAGGACGTTTTCAGAATGGTCATAGTGGTGAGAATAGTGGTAGTAGGATCAGTAGTAAGAGTAACAGCTGTGGGAGTTTTAATTTAGGCATTAGTAAGGAGGCCTGGCAGAGTGAATGGGCTCTTCCGTGGTCACCCACAAAGGCAAAGATGGAGCTGTTCTTCAGACCCTGGCTATTTTCACTCCATGCCCCAAATTCTTCCTGCTGAATCACAGCTGTACTTCTGGGGCTCTCAGAAAGTGTCCTTAGCTCTCCTGTTGGCTTGATCTCCCTCCTGACGGTGGGCTTCTCTTGGGCAACTTCCATGCCCAGCATCTCCAAGCCGGACCCCTCCCCACCCTGACAATGGTTCAGTGTTTCCAGAGCCCTAACAGGAACGGTATATTTACATGGATGCACAGGTAGTAAAGAGTTTACAGCATGCACTTTGGAGTGAGCAAAGCCCGAGTCAGAGACCAGTTTTCTGTTTCTTATACCCTTGACACTGGGCACATGGAATGGTGCTAATACTTGCTTCGTGGAACTGCGGTGAAGGTCGTTATATGAAGTAGCATCTGGAACAGCTGAGCGCGAGCACACAATACCAGGCACACAGTGAGTGACCAATAAATGCCTATTTGAAGACGAAGACTTACAAAAACAGTTGCTCTTCTGGGTCCCGATTTTTAGCCTCCTAGACTAAACATCTTCACTCTTTTCCTCCCCGCTCAGACCCAGACACATCACAGAATTATAAGAATACTAAAAACTCAGGACTATCCTTACACAGAATTTTCCCTAATCCTCTTTTTTCTTTGAGCTCCTAAAGCTATTTCATAGAAAAGTGACCTTATTTTTAAATAGAGGGGGCAATTGAAAATCAGTGAACGGACCTACCCCCTAATGATTTTTTTCTCAGACATAATTATAATAATTAGCATTATAAAGTGCTAATTATCTTTGGACACAGAGGACCTGCACACCAGAGACAGAGGTCCGCATTAAGTAAAGTGGATTTCACTTTCTTTAGTTACGAGATTTCTCTATTTTTCTCTTTGTAATGATGCAAAAGATATTTAATCCACCAAGCCTCATTTGAAAACTTTTTCCAGTTAAGGAAACTATCTGCTGGCCATCCACAGCCCAACTCCATATTGAACTTAGGGAGATACAAAGAATTGTTCCAAACTCCTCACTTTTTGTTAGATGACTGGTCTGTAGTTCTTTTTTTTTTTTTTTAAAGATTTTATTTATTTATTCAACAGAGAGAGAGAGACAGCGAGAGAGGGAACACAAGCAGGGGGAGTGGGAGAGGGAGAAGCAGGCTTCCCGCTGAGCAGGGAGCCCGATGCGGGGCTCGATGCGGGACTCGATCCCAGGACCCTGGGATCATGACCTGAGCTGAAGGCAGATGCTTAGCGACTGAGCCACCCAGGTGCCCTGACTGTTCTGTGGTTCTAGGCCAATACCTAGAACCTGGGAAGAATCTCAAACCATAAAGATCATGAGTTTCTTGTTAAGATAACAGATCACTTTTATTAACAAATGGATAGATAAAATCCTACCCTAAGCCTCGGAAACTCTGGTGGGCGATTGCTGAATGTGTTAGGTATGTACAAGCTCAGTATGTGGTACATAGAATTTCAAGCTGAATGGCACTGAAGGAATCATCTATTCTAACCGTTTAATTTTACAGAGGAGAAACTGAGAGGCAGAGACCTACTCCCTAAGAGAACCAGAATTGAAACTGTAGATGTGGATGTTTCCAATAGAATTTTTATCACACTGCATTGGGCTTTAAGTCAGAAGGCTTCTTATTAAGTAAAGTCAGGGTCATGTGTTAAAGTGTAAAAAAAAAAATTAGGACAAATAATGAGTCATTGGGGTAAGGCTATGAAGAGTAGAACTCTGGACTCCCCTCTATCATTGGTTGTCTGCAATGAATAATTGTTAATATTATCTAGTCCTCACCTCATTAACACAGACATGGGATACTGAGGCCGATTTTAGAGCAGAATATTAGTAATGCTGAGATATACAGAGCTATGGACATTTTCTGAGAGCCCCAGAAAACCGTATAATTAGTTCATTCCCCCCAGTCCAATGTAGGCACTTGTTTTCCACTTCAACCTAGAGATACCCAGTCATCCCTGAGTGGGTCAGTCTCATCCACCAACAGCTCTATGCAATTGGAAGTTCTCATCTGTGTCAGGTCAAAATCTACCCCCTTAAATGTCCATTCACAGGACCCGTTCTGTATGTTGAAGCACAAATAAATAAGTAGGTCTCACTTTAAAAAAATACTTTCAATTATTTAAAAATATGAACGTAATCCCCTTGAGTTTTTGCTAAACTGGTGTTTCTCAAACTCAGCTATATCAGCATACCTTGAAGGGCTTGTTAAAACACCTATCACTGGTCAGACTGAGAAAGACAAATACTGGATTTCACTCACATGTGGAATAAAAACAAACAGACACAAAGCAGAATCAGACCTATAAATACAGAAAACGCACTGATGGTTGCCAGAGGGGATGGGAGTGGGAGGATGGGCAGATGGGTGAAAGGGAGCGAGAAGTACAAGGCTTCCAGTTAGGGAATGAGTAAGTCACTGGGATAAAAGGCAGGGCCCAGGGAATAGACTCACTGAGACTGTAACAGCATTGTATGGTGACAGATGGTAGCTACACTTGAGGTGAGCACAGCAGAACATATAGAGAAATTGAACTACTCTGTTGTACACCTGAAACTAATGTAACTTTGTGTGTCAAGAATACTAAAAAAAAAAAAAAACAACCCACTAAATCCCCACCTATTGCTCTCCGCCATCCTCAGAGCTTCTGATTCAGTAGGTCTGGAGCAGTACCTGTGAATTTACATCTCTAACAAGTTCTCAGGCAATGCCCATATGCTGGTCTGCTCACACCTTAAGGTCCGAAGCTCTGTCAATCCTCTCTATTATACCTTTTGAGGCATGTTTCCTAATCTGATGCCATTCCATTTGTCCTTTTTTTAATGCTTTAGAAATTTGGCTGTTATCTTTTTTACACTTTTTTATATTTGTTCAGGCTTTCCTTAGTGGGCATATGTGACTTTTCTTGAGGGAAAAAGGTACATTTTCCTGGAAAATAAAGTTAAATGAAAGTGTAATTACCAATATAAAGCAAGATGACTAAAAAGAATCTGTCTCATTATTATGTTTTTATAGTTTATATACAGATTATTTGAACTAGAATGCATTTGCTAAGTCATTTATTTCTATTTCCATCACTGCACAGTGTGGTGATTGGGGAAAAAGATGCCTTTTTGGCATTAACTTTATTTTCACACTCTGGAGTTTATGGTAGTATGAGAAGGCCTAAATTTGTAAGCAGAAGGCCTGATTTCACAATCTAGAGATCTGGATTTCATGGACACTGCAATGTAGTTTGACTGCGTGTCTTTGGACAACTTTTCAGCTTCCTCATTTTTAAACAGCAATAAAATAGCAATGGCTGCCTTTTATTCTCCATACAGAAGTAAGAGAAAACAGAACAGCACTTGTATATCTATGAAGGCTTTGCAGATTTTGTTATTATCGCTAATGTTTATTCACATGGCTACTCCTTTCATTTTTTCATCTGGAATTCCCTTTTGTGAGAAGAAAAGTAGTGTAAGAATTCATTTTGCTTATAAGTGTCTTTAAGCATGAGCCCCTCCACCCACTGAGCACAGTGCCTACCTTATGTCCCCTAACTCAAGTGAACTTCTAGTTAGACCGAGTCAGAGAACGTGAAACCTATGGTCCATGAACACATGTGGTCTGTGCCTCTTAGCTCCTCTGATTAGATAGTTGACCTGAAGATTCCCCCTTGGAGGCCACAGACAGTGCCTGTTTTCACCCAAATTTTAAATGTATACTCTTTGTTAAGAAAGAGTGACAGTGAGGGTGCCCGGGTGGCTCAGTCAGTTGAATGTCTGACTCTTGATTTCAGCTCAGGTCATGATGTCGGGGTCGTGAGATTGAGTCCTGAGTGAGCTCAATGGGGTGTCTGTTCAGGATTCTCTCTCTCAGTCTCCCTTTGTCCTTCCCCCTGCTCATGCTCTCTCTCTCTCTCAAATAAATAAATAAATCTTAAAAAAGAGAGAAAGAGAGAGAGTGACATTGACTTGATATAATTCCTCCTCTATGACTGGGGAAAAAAGACTAACTTTCTAAGAATCTGACCTCCAGTTGAAGCTCCGATTCAATAAATCATAGGACAAGTTTTGAGGGACAAGTTTTGGACAGGACTGAGGTTGTTTTTTAATACTCTGTATAGACTTTTACCAATTATTGAAGAAAAGAACACGGGGAGAAAATTTGCTGAATCACTGAACATTCACAAAGGTGGTACTGACGTATCTCACGTAACAACTTTTCAGGTACCTGCTCTGGGAAAGGCCTACCATTTATTTTCAGACAATTCCTTTTTATTTTATATAACCACTTTTTCACCAAAATGACACTAAATACACTATAAGATGTGATATTTTGACATTACTGTTTTAGGGAAAGATACTCTCACCAACCTACTCTGTAAAGAGTTTCTACTCTGAGGAACTCATGTGGATTCTTTTGAATTGCTCCATTGCTTGGCTGAGCCCTAAATATTTGCTGTACCCCAAGTGAGAAGGCTGGAGAGATGGCATCTGTGCATCTCTTTATTCTGCTGTGTGTCCCGTTTCCATTTGTTTTGAAAGGCTCTCTTTCTTAGTCTTGTTTTGCCTTGAGATTTTTTTCTTCTCTGTGCTAAAACTTTATTTCTATCTAGTTTGACCTCAAGGAAACCATAAGCTCACAAAAGGTTAAAAAACAATTTATGAAGAAAGTGATGCAGAAAGAAAAATGCATTTTCCAAAAAATAACTCCTTTGGAGCCCTTCCACAGTACCTACTACTTTCTGTTGTCTTTTTTCTAGATTGAATGTCACAAACTTTCAATTCATTACATTCTCAGTACAGGCTGTACTTAATTAACTAAGCTTCATGTTGTTCTTTGTTACTTATATAAGCTTGCTTTCCATGTTCAACTGATGTATTATTCAACTGAATTCTCCTTTTGATTGTTATATTTTGATACAAATTGATCATTGATGTAAAGAACTCAATTGATATATTTTGGATGTAATGGGTTGGGATGGAACACATTTAAAATTAAAAGAAAACTTTTTTCATTTAATAGCTTCTCCCTTGGAGATAAAGTTTTCAGGGATACATGAAAGTCATTAAGCCAAGCATTCATGTACATTTAAAAATTCACAGCAAAAAGAAGTGACGGTATACTCCGGCAGAGGGATGGAAGTTTGAACCTCAGTTGCCTGATTCCTGGGACAAATAAATTCTTTATTCTTGGATATTTTTGCAGGATGCCCCTTTTCCTTTCTAATCTCCAGGTCAGTATTTACAGCTGAATGAGTCTCAGCTCTTTAAAAGATGGGCTGGCTGAATCAGTTGCTGTCTCAGACAGACTTTAAATGTATTTTCAGCATGTCTTCAGACAGTTACTTTTCCTCTGTTCAATTTTGTTCATCTTCTTACTTAACTTTTCAAGTGCTACTGTTTCCTTTTTAAATGTGGTATTGAGAAGTGCAAACATTATTGGAAGAGAGAGTCTTACTAGCATAATTGTGCATTATCTTCCTTTTATATTGCAGATGGAAAACATTAAATCCAGGGGGAATAGAAATCTGCTCAATCAGATAATGATAGTACAATTTCCTTTTAAAAATACTTACGTGTGGAGAAGAAAAGTACTGATTTTTTAAGGTGGCAACTTTCCATCATTTTTAAAGAGAGCCAAATGACACAGAGAGTTAAAATTCTGTCTTTTGGGAGCCAAACTTCCTTGCTGATGCTACTCCTTTCCCTCTTGCAATTTGGTATTTTAGGTAAGGATTTGGGTGGGGTGGGAGGAGGGAGTACTCCTGTAGAGCAGTATATCATAATTTGGGGATTAGTAGAGTACTTAGAAAGCACACAGTGCTCTGTCCCATGTCTTATATTAAGATTTAGTAACAACAATTCCTTACAAAAATTTTTAACAGCTGTATTAAAGGATAATTGATAAAGAGTAAACTGCCTATATTCAGTGTGCAATATGATAACTTTGATCTATGTAGAAACCCATGAAACCATCATCAAAATCAAGATAATGAACATGGTCATCCCCAATAGTTTCTGCAGTCCTTGACCCTGGTTGGAGATAACTATGTATCTGCTTTCTGTCCTTACAGATTAGTTTATATTTTTTAGAGTTTCATTTAGGTGGAATTATACAGTATATAGTCTTCATTGTCTGGCTTCCTGCATTCTGCATCATTATTTTTAGAATCATCAAGGTTGTTGCTTGTATCAACTGTATTCCATTCATTTTTATTGTTGAATAGCCTTGTGTGGACATGTGCTTTCATTCATTTTGGGTAAATAAATAGGAGTGGAATTGCTGAATGGTTTGGTAGTTGTCTATTTACTTTTTAAAGAAATCACCAAACTACCTTCTAAAAAACACCTTCTGAAAAAACAAACACAAAGCTGGACAAAGTACTTTAAATAACGGTTTTTAAGACAGTGAACAAGGTGGGCAGATATTTTGTTCCCTCTTATTCCATTTTGGCCAGAAGCAGAAGAACAATAATTAATTTTAATGAAGAAAAGAAATAGTCAAGGAGGCTTGAGATTTCTTTTTTTTTTCAAAAACAGCATGAAACTTTAGTTAAAAGGGATAATATCTGAAGTATTAGCCAAACTGGAGTTTTACTCCACCGCCATCTTCACAATGGTGCATATAGAAATCTGGAATTTCATATAGCTGCAAAATTTTGTGATTTGACAAATGATAATTTTCATTATAATGATAATTCTGATTATTGCCCATCTTCAGAAATATAAACTTTGCCAGTTAAAAAGGGAAAATTTTCTTTTGTGTAATAATTTCCAATGTAAAGGTATTTTAATATACTAACACTTCAATTTCCTAAGTCTTTCTTCCAAACTTGAATCCTTCTAGAAGTCTTTGAAAAATACTTACATCGAGCATTCTCCCTTCTCTGTAAAAATATGGTTCTTACAGAATACATATGTTTCTTAGACATGAAAATAAGTAAGCATAATTTGAGACTCTAGCAGTTAAAAGGAAATAAAATCTAGAGAGCTGGGCTCATCCGAACTTTAGGGAGAAGTGGCTAGCTTTGAAGACCTCTGACAGGAAATGACTGGATACTGGCTGGAGAAATGGCTGTTACTTAGCTCATCTCTCACAGTGAAAACTCATACATGTGTGCAACAGAAATGCTAAGGATCTCCATTACAGGTGTATATTGTACTACATGACCTCTTATCAGCTCTTTATGATATTGACTCTTCATTGCCCTCCCTAACCCTTCTCACTCCTGCCAAAAATCCCACAACCAAATCTTTATTTAATTTCCAGGTATCCATATCTTTTCAGATAAGATTTATTTGTCTGACTACTCCTAGAATTATTTATCTAGCCCAACACTGCCACATCCTTCATATTCAATCTTACCTCTATAAAGGTGGTGATTGTTAATTCAAACTGCAATCTCCAAAGAAATCAGCTCCATCAACCCAAATAGCTGTCTCAAAAATCCCTAAAATCATTTTTGTTCAAGGCTTGACATGTTGTCTTCATTAGCCCAGCCATGTGTCCATCATAAGTCCCATCAAAGAGCTGACTGTTTTCTCCACACTGTTTTGAAAGTCTAATTTAAATGTTAACTAGCCCAGCAATAATACAGTTCGGATTGTTAACAGCAACCTCCAGACTCAGAGACAGTTCAAATGACCATTATCTGGAAAAACGAGACAGAGTGAAGAGCTGTTTCTTATTATGATGCTTAATTTACAAATTAAAAGCTCCTCAAACCCCCATTTCAGAGCTAGCCCTATTTGGGGCAGTGGTGATGGATAACAAACATTGTTCTAAATAATAAAATTGTTTTAAAATATAGGAAGACAAAATAATTATACTTTAATTGACAATTTTTTCAATTCCTTAAAACTTTCACAACTATGAAGTGATCAAAATTGTTAGGGGCATTATATTAGTCTATAAATAAACATGTGAAATAATATAATATGTACTTAATTTACTTTAAAGTTTTCCTTAGCTATCACTGCCTAGAATTTATGCCAAGTCCATCTTTCTAGATTGTGAGAAAACATCTGCCTTTAAACATGTAGAGAAGTAGAGGTATTCAAGATTGGCATCATTAACTCTTATTAAATATTAACATACATGTATTACATATATATGTATGTATTTAAGAACTAAGATCATATGGAATGTCAAAGATTATGAATAATGATTCTTGCGGATTGCTGGTCTACAGAAGCTCAGAATTATTATCATCTGAGGGGAGTTTGTCAGATCAGTACTTTTCAAATTTCAGGGATTGATACATTAATTTTTGTGATAGACAGGATCTAAGGTGCTCCCCCAAGTCCCTTCCTCTTGGTTAACGCCCTTGCATAATTGCTTCTATTTGTGTGTGTAGTGGACCTATGATGTGCTTCTAACAGAGTGTGGTAAATCTCTCAGGGCATTTGTGATTCCGTGTATGTGATCATATTATGCGATTGTAGCACTTGTTTTGCAAGGAGATTTGTTCTCTTGCTGGCTTTAAAGAGCAAGCTGCCATGTTGTGAGCTTCCCTATGTAAAGGGTCACGTGGCAAGAAACTAAGGGTAGCCTCCAGCCAACAGCCAGCAAGAAACCCAGCCCTTAGTCCAACAAGCCCACAAGGAACTAAGTACTGACAAAAACCAAATGAGCAAGGACATGAGTCCTTTCCCAGTTGAATCTCATGTGAGATCCCTGCCCTGGCTGACATGTTGATTGCAGCCTTGCAGATGACTCAGCCAGGCTATACACAGATCCCTGACCCACAGAAAGTGTGACAAAATAAGAGTGTGTTTTTATAAGCTGCCAAATTTGTGGCAATATCGTTACACAGCAACAGGTAATTAATATAACGTGTCATAAAATAAATTTGGTAAGTGGCAATCTACAATTTAAAAAATGAAATAGAATGGAATAGATGAATAGAACCGAATGAAGTATAAGCCTATTTCATTAAAATTTTACTTTATTTATATAGTATACATATATCTATTAACATTGGGTCACAATATAAATGTATTCATAATGTGGGTTGTAGTAAAAAAAATTGATAGAAATCTTCTGCAAAAGACCCTTTGTAGTTTTAAAGGTGTATATTCTCAATCTATGAACACTTTACAAGTGTGAAGCAGGAATATAGGAGCGGCCAAGGAGAAAGTACAAGTATTGAAGACGAAGAGTATCTCCTCACATTTAGGGGATTTTCGACTTTGGAGGAGAAGTAAGAAGGTTATATCTGGACTAAATTATAGCATTATTTAATGTTCAGTACTCAATTTATAAACATATAGAGACAGAACTAGGCAAGACTTTAAGTTGTGCTAATTTAGACTTTTTCCCCCAAAGTGTAGCATTCCTCTTGCTGGTAGTAAGGTATGATTTTAGTTTGCACATAGAAAATTCAATTTTTTTAACATTTATGCATTTATCTTCCTGAGTACTCACAATCCAACAATGTTACTGCTTAGGTTGAAGCTGACGTTAAACAGTGCCTCTGTCCTAGCTCTGCCTTCTAACAGTCTGTGATCTTGTGACGACATGTGAATAAGGCCATAAAACATCAGGAAAGGAATTTGCAAATGGCCAATGTCTGAAAATTGGGAAACCCTTTTCCAGACCAAACCTTGGTTTACCACAGAACTGGAAACTCAGAGAGGTTAAGTCAGAGAGGTTAAGACTTGCCTTGCTCACTGCCTTGCATGTGGGATCAAACACTGGAGGAAAAGAATGAGCCATTGCTCAAGTTTACGTAAACCGTAGACTCTCTTGAGTTAAAGAAGTTACATTGGTAGGGAATGTCTACGTGGTTGTGATGTGGGTAAGTGTCTGAGGGGGAATGTGTGGTGTATGTGTGTTTCCTGGTGGTTCCCGTATCAGACATTGTCCTAGACACAGCCAACAAGACAGTTAAGGCATATCTCTTGTCCTTTCAGAGTTTACAGAGGAACAGATCATCATGGTTAGTCATAAACCCCAATAATCAATAAATTGGTGAAATTATTATTAGAAGCCTCTTTTGAGAGTCATGTAAAAGATGCAGAAGAACGCTGACTTTCACATTAGAAGATGGGAGGTCAGATTTTAGCTCCACTTTTTGCTGGCCTTATGATCTTGGACAATGAAACCTCTGTGAGCTTCATTTTGCTCATGTATGTAATTGAGATCTGAGTCCTTTCTTCACTGAACTATGCATAGTCAGGCTTCTCCAGAGAAACAGAACCCATAGGGTATATATATATATATATAAAGAAATTTATTTTAAGGAATTAACCCACATGATTATGAAGTAGGGCAAGTCTAAAATCTTCAGGGTGGGACGGCAGGCTGGTGACCCAAGGAAGAGCCAGTGTTGCAGTTCGAGTCCAAAGGATGTCTGCTGCACAAATCCCTTTTGCTCAGGGAGGGCCGATCTTTTGTTCTATTCAGGCCTTCAACTGATTGACCAAAGCCCACCCACATCATAGAGAAGAATATGCTTTATTTAAAGTCCACTGATTTAAATGTTAATCTCATCCCAAACAACTCTCACAGAAATATCTAGAATAATATTTGGCCACATCTCTGAGTACCATGGCCCACCCAAGTTGACACATTAAAATTAACCGTCACACATTCACCCCCTGTTAACTTGGCCCCCATACGCATCTCCTTAAACAGAACTTCATCTCCAGATAAAGGTCATACTTCCACCTGACATGATACAACTATCCTGTGTGCAGGTGAAAACACATTAATCCTTTTTTCAGAAGAGGATGTAGAGTCATTGGATGATGTTTACCTCTCTCCTTGATATCCCAAAACCTAATACTATAATACTGATATCCCGAAACTAAATACTATGATGTAAAGTTAACAGCACTTCAATACTATGATATAAAGTCAGCACACCTTATGTTAGATAATAAGAGTATAAGAGAGGGAAGAAAATAAAGATTTTATATATATATATAAATATATAAAACATTTATAATATATATAAAAATATATAAATATAATAAAACATATATATACCACTGGCCCTTGAATGATGTGGGAGTTAGGGGTGTCAACTCCCCCACACAGTTGAAAATCCGTGTATAACTTTTGACTCCCCCAAAACTTAAGTACTAATCTGGAAGCCTTACCAATAACATAAACAGTTGATTAACACATAGTTTGTATGTTTTATGTATTATATACTATATTTTTATAATAAAATAATCTAAACCAAAAAATGTACACTTACAGTTCTACACTGTAAAAAAAATCTGCGTTAAGTTGACTCATGCAGTTCAAACCCAAGGGTCCTAGGGTCAACTGTATGTGTGTGTGTGTGTGTGTGTATGTGTATGTGTGCATATAGTAGCTAGATTTTCCAGCACATGGCATATTGTTACTAAATGCTGCTTCTTCACACTGTACTTTGATCTAGGATCAGTCTCTGTTACCTAGTGTCATACATTAACCGTGGTAAGAATTAGCCTCTGTACAAACGTGGGCATAAGAATTTGTATGTGGTATGTGCTCACACATTTTGGTAAATAATAAATTATGTGTGCAGTAATTAGGTGCCTGTTTCTTTTATATAAAAGATCATCTACTTAATTTTTTGCATTTTAGGCCAGGGCACACAATTGTAGAATTCTTGGCAGAGGAAATCAGGGTTTTCTATTTTTAAGAGTCTGAAACTAAATTTTCAAAAATTCTGCCTGCACATAATGAAATGGGCCCAAAAGGCTGCATGCGAATTGGGCACCTATCTGAATTATTTGCCCTAAAGTGGTGGTAATGATTGTGTGTGTGTATGTGTGTGTATACATATATATATGTATGTGCATAAAATAACTCACTTTTAAATCTCCTGCAATTGATACCTGAAACTTTATGTAATTCGCTCAATGTTCAATCTAACTATATATCCACAATTTAATTGAAAATCCTGCCAACATTATGTACGTTACCCCCTGCTCTATCCTAGCTAATCTGAAAAATAAAGAAAAATATTGGACTTTGAGCATTTAATCCAGACACAGATAAAGAGCTCTACCACATACATTGCATTTATATTCTCCCTCCACTTATAAAATGTCTTTTCCTCAGTGAGGCAAGAGATGCATGTCTATGTTAAAATTCTAGTTCTATCTTCATAATACTCTTCCTAATTCTACTCTGAGTATAATAGGTAGCAAATATTTTTTCTATTAATTAAAGTCCTTCACTTTAAGGATGAATTTTTTTGAAAGCTCTCCAAGCCTCTCCTGCTCTTTAAAAAATATCTTCTCCCATGGAAATGCTTAATTCACTGCTTGATACTATAAAAATTAAAAAGTACTTATTCAAACTGGTTTATTTTGTCCTTCCTTCTCTAGTGCCCATTATGCCCCTCCTCCTAGGCTCAAGCAAATATGATGAGGGGAAGAAAAATGTCACTCACGCACCTGCATGAGAGTCTATGGAAACTCTTGCATACCAAGAAGGTTAGTCCACATTATAGCTTTCCTCCCATCCAAAATTATAATAATCAGGATGGCTAATAATTGGGAATTTAAATTCTGCTTTCTTATTTCCAATCATTATGCTAAGATCACAGAGATAAATAAACTTTTAGCAGTGTGTAGGGAAAGAAAATCTTTTCAAATTCACCAATCAAGTTATTCTAAATGCAATCTTTCTATGCCTTGCAAAATCAGCTATATCTGGTTGTTTTCACAATTTCCTGATTAAATCTGTCAATAGATTTTCTACTGCTCATTCCGTTATTTATCCAGAGCATTAATGAACTTCTCTACCTCCTGTGGATCCATAAATATTTCTATTTTATTATCAAAAACAACGCTTAATTGGACTAAAAATAGGATTGTAGATCTATCCGCTCTGCCTAAGTAGTGAATTAACTTTTGTGGCTCCGAAGTCACCATTTATTTTTTCATCACTCACTGCTATTTATTGCATGCCTACCACACACCGTACCGTGCCTGGGGCTCAGGATTAAATGGTGAAAAAGGCAAGCAGGGCCACCGCTCCCACAGATGTTAGATTCAGTGAGAGAGATAGTTAATAAACATGTCACCAAATAAAGCAGAAACTTCTTACGATGAAAAGTTGTACAGGAATACAGAACAGGGGAAATCTGGAATGTGGTGACTAAACGGAGGCAAGGAGAAATGTGTGTCAAAGAAGAGGGACCCAGGAAGTCCTCTTGGAAGAGCTAACATTTGAACTGCTGTCAGAATAATGAAAAGGAACTGGCCAGGCACAGATCCAGGGGAGAGATTTTTTCAGACAGCAGGAACAGCAGATGCAAAGGCTCAGAGTCAGGAAATTGGTGTGTTTGGGGACACTGAAAAAGACATGTGATTGGATCTAAGTAAACAAGTAACGGCAACTAACGTGACATTTGGCAATGTTCCCACAATCTGACTTCAATAATAATGGCTAAAATGTACTGGGCTCTCTGTATGAGTCAAAGACCAGGAACATTCATTCGTTACCTCAATCAATTAAAAAATAACTGCATAAGGAAATTAACTTTTATTATTTCCATTTTCCATTAAACTGAAGTTCAGAGAAGTGAGTGACTTGCTGAAGGCTATTTATCTAGTAAGTGGACCAACTCAAACTGAACCCAGCCCAGTTCCTTAAGCAGTAAGTTACATCTTTCCCACTAATAATTTGGACTGTTTTTATCTTCATTTATGAATTACTTTTGCAAGTAGCATTTAGCCACTTTTGTTTCAGGACTACTATACACAAGAACGTCAGTATCTGTGTAATACTTTATCTACTAGGTAGGAGGCAGTGATACGCTGGTAACTGCAGAGCAACTAACCCCCATCTTCCCCCAAGAAAGCCCTGATTTGTGGCATTTGTTGATTTCCATAGTGTAAATACTCCCACAATGGTCTATTTCAAGTTAACAATGAGTCATCTGCTAAATGTGCAATCGAGAAGAGATGTGCCCAATCAGCTCCTATGAGCCAGAATGAATGGGCTCCAATATACCCCTGCTAGGAGATGCCCAATAAATATTCATTTGAAAAAAAGCCTACCCATAGGAAAACAGTTTGGAATCCCTTTGATGAAAGTCAGAATCACAAAGGCTAAAACCAATTGCATTTTATTACTTTCCATCATTTAAATTTACTAGTTGGGAGAAAGGTAGGAGGCCGTTCATGAAAAAAAAAAAAAAAATGGATGTCTTTCCCCCTGATTTGTGCCAATTAAGAGTTTTATCACTGCCGCCTGAAATGTTTCGCCATTGAGTTTGCTCATCGTTGAGCGCATCATCTTCTTGAATGTAATGTACACAAATGGTTATTTCAAAATGAAGAGGCACAGCACCTTAGGCACCTATATAAAAGTTCAGGATGGTTTTGCTAATTGAGAATTTAGGAGACCAAGCCCCTGGATGCAGCACCTGAGGAATTGTTTTACAACATGGAAGCCATTAGACAATATGGACCTTCTATGAATGAGCGGGAATCCTTGCGGTGGGGGTGGAGAAACTGCCTTCCAAGTGCAAATTCCAATGTGGAATCACCAGATAATAATTCATGACAGAGATACAACATATGCTCTCCTGATAGAGTGGGAGTTACAGGACACAGAGAGCAAGTAAGCAGCAGAAACTCTGTGAGTTACGGCACCTCATTGCCATTATAAAACATCTTTATTGGGAGGGAAAACGCAATATTTTGGTAGAAGGAGATGAAGGAGGTAGTCTGGATTGCTCACTTATGGTAGAATGTGCAATTTTACAGCTGGGATATGCCTGTCTGCTCTGTGTCTTCCTTGACTCACAGCCTATCCTGAGCAGGCGTTGAGTATACACACTTTAATCCGCAAGGCAATCAAGGTGCTTAGGTAGAACCTGGGAAATGGAGAATTTTGTGAAAGGGGAGCCTATATTTTCTACACGAAGTTCTCAGCACCATCCTCTCCATCCCTTTTTAAATGTTAATTTGACTTGCGCTACTTCTGGGAAGCAGTGTTAGTGGTCATTGTGTGTGCGTTCTTGAGGCAAGTGGATTGATTCCCCCAGTATAAAACACTTTGTTGTTGTTGTTTTACTGTTCAAGTTTGGAAGTGGCTGTCATTTCATTTTCTCAGCAAAGTCTTAATGCTAAGAACACATCATTGGAGTCAGGTGCAGAAGCCTGGTGCCCTCGGATCCTTGAGGCTTAGAGCAAATGTCTGCTTTACTTTCCCAGTGTCATAGAAAAGGGCAGCTTATAAAGTCATCAGAGAGTTGTAGTCAATCTGAAGTTTAGAGCTGTAAAGAAATTGACCATGCAAATCCTTTAGTAAGCGTAGTGTGGGAGATTCCCCCCCCCCCCCCCCACCGGCCAGGAGCAAGGGAAGGGTACTCATACTCTCTCCAAAAAGAGTTTTCAATCTAGTGTTTCTGCATTTTTAAAAATTCTTTCTCATGAAAGGATAAGTTGAAAGATTTGAACCCTTTATCTGCTTGGCAAATCAGAATATCAGAATAACATGAGGAAGGTTGATAGCTAAAGATAGGAGTCACGGAGAATGGAGATGAAAATGCGTGATATTTAGAAGTCTCTAGTATACCTTATCATTTTCATCAAAGAGAATATAATTCCTCTATGCAAACATATGAGTGAATTCCTATATTCATTCTTTCTTAAATCTCTCCTGCTTGTTTTGTTGAAATGTTCCTTTAAAATATTTTGAATCTCAATCATATGTTGAGGGGTTTTTGAAAGCTGAGAGGTCATCAATTTCATGATTTCGGTGGTATGACTCTGGAATGTCATTATTTTCCTCTTATAAATTTGATCAGTAAAAAATCCCATAAAATGGTCATGGTGATTCCCTGTAAGGTAGTCTCCTAACATCTAAGTTTAGAAAGGAATGTTTCAAGGGGTACTTTATGTTGATACACATTGCTGTGAAGTCTTCTTTATTTGTTATTGTCTTTTAGAAAGCATGAAAATGTCTTTTCTATTTGGAGTTGTTTTCAGGAAATATGGACTCTTGCCTCTCTCGTTACCTCCTGGCTACACTCACTTTCTATGCTATTTGTGTATCTACATTATTCATGCTTACAAACCCAGCTGTAAAATAAAAATAGAGTGAATGAATGAGTTCTAAGGATCAACATAAAAATACGGCCTGAACTCCAGCCAAACCTTGACTCTAACTTACTTTACCTAGTTCAACCCTTCCTTATCTCATCCAGAAATTCTGTTAGTCAAACCACTTCTCTTCTGAAAACCTGCTCATCTGAAATAAGGTTTGATGCCCAGGACTTTTCTTAATTAAAATGATAAAATCTATAATATTCCATGTGTTTGGTATATATCCCCAGATTCCCTGTTAGACCTGGAAAGTTTTCATATCAATCAAAAATGAAGAAAAGTACTTTGTTCTGTTTCTACATTTTTGAAATTTAGCCCCCTTTATTTTTATTTACTCACCAGCCGGGAAACATCGTGTGGCTTTCTTTGAAGCCCTGAAAAAATTAATACGGAATGGCCCCAACTTCACTATGCTAATATTCTGGGAGGCACCGTCCTCAGAGACCATCTTAGGCTGGCAGCTGCTGTTTCTGATGCTGGTAAATTGAAAAGCAAAATACCACCGACACAGCGAAAAAGCATGGTCAACTTTACATCAGACTTCATTGTTCCTGTTGTAATGCTCTGCTTTCCACACATAATAGTGACTGAGCTGGGTGATCCTTTTCACTTAGGGGAAAAAACGTTTCTAAACTCATCTTGTCAGCTCCAGAGTTTCCTATGTCTAAAACAGAGAATTATATATGTGACATGGCTCAACACTGGGACTAAGAGATCGCCAAACCTGGAATGAAAAACATATAGTTTTCTGGCAATTTGAGCCTTTTGTAAATTTTCCTCTCAAGCTGATTCACATGGCTGAGTAGAAAAATGCGTATTCCTCATTGAACTCCAACCGGCAGCTTCCTAGCTTTCTGCCGTCAGTTGTAGTGAAATCATTGTCAATTAATCAACTGGAAGAGCAAACACCTGCCCAATTTATTATTATTTTTTTAAAAGTAATTAGGGGGTCCAATAAAGCAGCAGGAATAGATACATTTTCAGGTAAAAGCGTATGTCAAAACCTGCATGTTTCTAAGCAATCCCACAGCAGAGAGAAAGAGAGACAGAGAGAGAGAGACAGAGACAGAGATATATATATATTTCTTTTGACAACAAACAACCACAAACAAATTCTGAAATGTGGAACAAAAAGGCTTGTCAAGCAACGATCTTTATCGCCAAGGATCCCAGCACCTGTGAGTATACTTAAGAGCATCATGTGTGACAGATCTATGTAGGTCACTGGTGTGTAGGTAGCATCGGGACCACTGGCCTGGGTGCAGACAATGAGCTTCTATCTACTGGTTTTATGTATATTTTGTAAGCCAGGCAACAGAGACAGATGGAATTTTGTCTCTCCTCCAGAGAGAGGGAGAGGGGGAGAGGGGGAGAGAGGGAGAGAGAGAGAGAGAGAGAGAGAGAGAGAGAGAGAGAGAGGGAGACAGAGAGACAGAGGGGGAGAGAGTGAGGGGGAGAGAGAGAGAGAGCAGGAGAGAGGGAGAGAGAGAGAGAGAGCGAAAAGCAGCCGGGTGGCAGAAGCCCATGTACACTTGCACAAAACAGGTGGTGTTCTAGTTAGGATGCCATATTTGCTATTTAGGGTTCTTGTGATCTCTGGAAGATGGGTAAGCTATAGGGTGCGTAGGATGAATCTACACAAAGCATCCCTAGCGCTCCAAGCCTACAGGCTCCGAGCGACCTGGCACTCCACATACCGAGATGGGTTATCTCAGCAAGCCTGCTACAGAGTCTCTGTGAAATTTGGGTTACCACATTTAGCTGTGGGATTACAGCACATAATACCACAGATAGGAGATAATGCCTGAGGCGTGTGGCTGTGGCGATGTAAGCCTCGTAAGGCTAATTATGGCAGATTTGGGGGTTGGGGCAGATAGAGGGGAGGCAGGACGTGGAGTGGGTAATACAGCGTGGCTTGTGGCTTGTGGCTTGCTAGTGGCTGTCATGGCATGCTTGCCCCCACAGCCTGGTACTCCACCTACCCTGACAACCCAAACAAAGCTATGAAATGTCATTCTGTGCCTCCATCCTTTCTGGGGCAGACAGCAATAAATCAGAATTTATTTTTCTCAATAGGAGTCCAACAGCACATAAAAAGGGCAGAATTTATTTTTATTTTTTTCCCTTACTTTTAACTGTCTTTTTGGAGGCTGAAGTGATAGGTTAACATTTTCTCTCCGATGGCACTGTATGAATTTTTTCTTTAATGATTCGTGTTCACTGCTTCCAGTGGCCAGAAGCTCTCAAGATATTTATGAAACAAGTTGTCACCTCATGGTACCTCACCAAAACTTTCTTTTTTTCACATTTTTTGTTAGTGAGCTTTATTTCTCACTGTATTTCTGTTGAATAATCTCCCCAACACTTGGACAAGTCCTGGACAAGTCTGGTAGAGTTCAGAATAAAACTGAACTGTGGTGGGTGATAATTCTTGCTAGTCCAGCTATCTCAAATTTTGAACCTGTTCACATTTCCCGAATCTCAGCATTTCCTTCTGATTGACAAAGACCATTCGAATGCTCTATCAACTCACAAAAGCCATTACCTCATCTCAATTTTCTCAAAAGGAAACAATGCTTATCATTATCCATGCCCTACTCTTACAACAGTTGTTAGGAAGCTCAAATGTAAAAGGTGTTTCTCCCATAATTGAAGTACTTCCAATGTACAACTGTGTTGTACTCTCTTCTCCCTTCCTTCCAGGTGCAACTCTTCTTGATCTTGGAAAAAGGCACAATGAGACTTGGAATATCTAAAAGACATAAGTTGTCCAGAAAGTCTTAAGATATATTCTGAAAAATACTAGATATGGTACTTATTAGTGCTATTCATGGGTTATTTTAGGATCTCTGCATTTTGGGCACATATTAAGATTATTATTTCTTGCCCCCTTGTGTTTGCACGGAGCCATCTGACTAGTTCTGCACAATTAATTGTGATCAGAAGGGCTGCGAGTCACCTCTGATCCAGGGCATTTAATGGTTGATATATGTAGGAGATTTTCCAGAGCTTTCTCTTTTTCCTCTAGCATAGCAACTGGCCCACTTTATATGCTAGCTCTTCCTTCAGGTTTGGTCCGTGAGTGACTGTAATGAACACAACACTCCTGCTGATCCCTAAGGACATGCTGGGCATGGACCATGAGCAGGAAGTCAATGTGTGTTGAGATAAACCATTGAGATTGGGAAGGCTCTTTGTTACCTCAGCCTAACCTAGCCTATCCGGACTGTTAAACTAGTTCCTGGGACTGCAGTACACGTGGTGTGCAGTGAAGGGGTGCCAGGTGAAACAAGTTTGGGAAAAGCTAGTTTGAACAAGATGAAATAGGTTACCTAGGCTGTTTCAGATTCATTAATGGCCCGTGAATCTTCCTAAGCCTATCATAAAGAAATGAAGGCATCCCAATACAGCACTTTCTATTTGAGGATCATCCCGAAGGACTCACGTGCTAAGGAATGCATGCCAACTCTCCACTACCTCATCAGCCTTTGTCCTCCTGTGATGGCATCCCGACAGTCTTCCTCGCTCCTTGGTAGCCCTAGCTCATGGCACGGTGCTGGTTTCACTGCAGTTCCACGTTCCCTGTAATCCATTTGCTTGAGGAAATGTCCAGAAAGTCTTAAGATATATTCTGAAAAATACTAGATATGGTACTTATTAGTGCTATTCATGGGTTATTTTAGGATCTCTGCATTTTGGGCACATATTAAGATTATTATTTCTTGCCCCCTTGTGTTTGCACGGAGCCATCTGACTAGTTCTGCACAATTAATTGTGATCAGAAGGGCTGCGAGTCACCTCTGATCCAGGGCATTTAATGGTTGATATATGTAGGAGATTTTCCAGAGCTTTCTCTTTTTCCACCTTCAATTATGGGAGAAACAAGTAATTCATTTGCTTGAGGAAATCTATAAATTCATTCTCCTCTTGAATGTTAGCTAATTTCAAAGGCAAGTGTATAATATTCTGCACGTGGAGGAGAGAGTGGTGCTATTCTCTAGAAGGTGAAATATATATATATATATTTCAAAAACGTAGACTTTGACATTTTTCTGGCTCACTAATTTCTTTTCTTTTTCCAGTTAAAAAATACACCTCATTTATGAGAAAAAAATATATTACCATACATGCTACAAATAGAAGCCAACACACCAAAGAAAGTAACTGCTGCTAAAAGCTGGCTAATTGAAATGTAATTCATTAGTTTCAAACAGAACTGGCTCTGCGTGTGCGTGTGCGCATGCGTGCGCACACACACACGATTACACACACATGTAGAATTTTGGCCTCACAACCCTTTCCAAGGTTGCATTTATGCTTCTTTATCTGGCAGTGTTTTTGCTGCACTTGAGAAACTGGAAAAATCTATTGTATTGAAAACTAAAGGTGGCCACTCACACACAAAGTCTGACTATGTTTTTTTCCACGACTATTTTCTGCCCGGGGATGATTGTATAGACGCCAGCCTAACAAAGCATTCTGTCTGTCAGTGGTGTGCTGAATTTGGAGAGAGTGATCAGAACTTAATTCTCAAAATGTTACTCTGATGCAAATCGAGGCCAGTCTATTTCAAGAGACTCTGGTTTCTTCATTCAAAGTCACCCTGCATTTCTGGAGCTAATTTGGTCTGAAAAGTAACCGGTTAGGTGAAGAACCAAAGTGTTTCCAAGCCTTAGGCTGCAGGTGGCTGAGATAAAAGTAAATCCCAAGCTGTTAGAAGAAGAAAAGGAAGTGGAGGAGGAGGGAAAAAGTAAAATAAAGAGAAAAAAAAGGAAATGAAAAGGAAGAAGGAAGAAAGGAAAGAAGGATGGAAGGCAAGAAGGATGGAAGGAAAGTAATTCTGCTCCGGCGCTCATTTACTTTCTGAATTGACACACGAGCAGCCCAGATCTTATCAGATAATACACACATTTAGAAATCCGTCTGCACGTGTCTATGTTCCTACAGCCCATTCTGCCTAGCTAAAACAACATCTTTTTTTTTTCCCGAAAAATCTGTTTCCTTCTTACATAGTCCAAATGTTAGAATGTGGTTTGAATTCTTTTTTGAACATTAATTTAAACAGTATGGGAATAGATCAGCCCTTATAAGTCTAAATAAAACTTCCTTCGACATATATAATATGGTGTGCTTATTTGGAGGCTAATGGAGCTGGAAAGAAAAAGTGGGAAAGAGTTAAATACAGAAAAGAGTAAGCTTCATGGGAGTTTTTTTCTTATAAAAATTTAATTGCTGCTTATTTTTTTTTCCATCCAACCTATTTAGCAGAAATTTACAGCAAAGCTTTAAACTGGTTTTCATACCAGCATTCCAAATGTTCGGATATTTTGACCTGAATAGAAAAATGCAAATAACACAGTGCCACTTAGTGGAAAGGAAAAAAAAAAAAAAAAAACCCATGTGGATGAGGAAGAAAGTCAACAGGCATCCAAATCGTTGCCTGGAATTATAGATACAAGTCATGTTTGACATTCAGATGCTATGCCTTTTGATGGCTTTCAATCACATTAAATTTCTACTGCCACAATAATAAGTAAATTGTGTCACATGCTATCACAACAAACATTTCCAAAAAGAGCATGGAGGAATCCATTCAATGCTGATAGTATAGAAACATTATAAACTCTATTCACTCAAGGAGAGAAATTTTGGTAACTTCTTAAGGTGAGGCGGTCTCGTAAACTGATAGAACCATATACTTTTTGTAGCTATATGAATTATAATCAGACACTTAGACTGCGCAAGTTTCTTCTCTGCATTAAAGCAGAAGTCACAGTCTTAGGAAAACTGGCGGATCATTCACTTCCATAGTGTTTTGAGGACCTTGAGAAAGCCAGAACTGGGGTGGGACCACATCTCTCCAGCTTATGGTGAGTCAGGGGCCAGGGCCACAAATTTCGTTTGCAAGCTAAATATTTTTTTTTTCCACTAATAATGAAAGTCACTCTCTAAAGTGAAGCTTTTTGTAACTATTGTTGCATTGTCCTTGGGGGTGAGTTTTGTAATGCCTTTAGGTGTCTCTCTATGTGCCTATTAAATGTAATCATCCATCAAGCTATCCAATAGCATTTCATTATTCTAATATTTTGCAAAATTCACAGCATGCATGGACAAAAGCACTGGCTCTATTTATGTACATATAACTTGACACACCCAGTAAAGAGCATCAAGGCGCTCTTTCCCTCTCCCACTCCCTCCTGTTCTCTGTTGAAGCTAGAGCTTATTTATCCAGCTCTGAAGTGCTCTTAAAGTCTGCTTCCTCCCACCGCCTCTCGGCTTCCCAACAACTCTTATAAAAATGCTACCTTTGGATACTAGATTTTATTTTTACAGCCCACCCCTGCCAGCACTCCACTGTAACCCTCACCTAGGTAACTCAGCAGGATATGTTCAGAAAGTCTATGGTCTTCCATCGGGCCAAGTTGTGATCTTTTAGGCTGGGTGGTGCTGAATGCAAATGGCAGCACTGATGGTTTTACAAGAAGTATTTGAGGCATCCTAGACAGCACTTGGGGAGTCAGCATGGAATTAAAGATGAACAGCATTCACAGCTCTTAATCAGAAGCTCTTTCTACAAGAAAAAAAGAGAAATTAAAAAAAATGTTCCTACATTACCTACAGTGTTGTTAATGTAACTTTCTATTTACATAATATGCAAAAAGGGCTGTCTGCAAACTGCAGTAATCTATATGGAATGAGGACAAAAGATACTGATTTCTCTAAAATGTTCTTGTTAAGGAATAATCAAGAAGTTAGAACCTCTAATCTTGCAGTCAAAGCAGAAGTTTGGGAGATTTTTTTTCTTTTTTTCATTTTGCTCATGTATATATATTCACATGCACAGACGAGTACAGACAGATTTACAGATATCAAATATATCGTCTTTAACATTCAGGAACTAAATTAAACTTCAAAGAAAAAGTTAAAGTTCCCAGTAAAAGAAACATTTATTCACTTTTGATTTAGCCTTAAGCACTTCCAGCAAGTTTGCTCCGAGATATCGAAGGAGAAGTTAAGGGTGTGTGTGTGTGTGTGTGTGTGTGTGTGTGTGCCTGTGTTCCTGCTTGTGTGAGAGGGAGAGAGACAGAGAGAGGGAGAGATGAGAAGGGGAGCAGGGAGGAAAAGGGAGGAAAGAAAAGATAGACCAGACTGGGCTGAACTGGACTGGAATGGAGCACGCCAGGGAGGGGAAGTAAGGAGAGGTGGAAAGAGGGAAGGAGAGAAGGAAGGAGGGACGGACGAGAAGATTTCCAGATGTTCTTTCTACTCCCAGTACCTGAACCTTCCAGTCTTTTAATCAGTGGGAGGTATATTTTACCATGAGTTAAAGCAACGCATAAGGGAGCTTCTGGAGAAGGAAATTTCAAGGCCAAGGCTGTCTAAGAAAATGTCCAACTGCTTGTCAATTCCATCTTCCATCTCTAGATGAGGATAAGAAAAATTCTGGTTGACATCACCTGCGAGGGGACAACATGTAGGGAAAAGCACGTCTAGGGCAACACAACATTGAGCCAGTAGGGGATGGCTGGATGAAGAATCAGCACCTGGAAATGCATTTGCAAACAGCTAGCTAGTCGCCAATACCGTTAGGACCACTGTTAAACTGCTGCCTCCTGTACCAGCAGAAGCTTCCCAGAGCAGGGATCCCGGATTCAACCAGCTGACGGTTCCCATAGGCCTTCAAATGTCTCATTGACCTCCATGTCTTTAGAGTCCAAAGGTGTGCTAAATTCAGGTGTAAAAATGTAAATCATCAAAAAGTTTCGGACTGACAAATGCATATTTTGGGACTAGAATGGCTATTAGATTTCCCTTGGAGCTATTCATATACACCAATTAATCCACCCACTGATCAATTTTACTCTGAAATAGAATGATAACTTTAAAAATTCACATTATTATTCAGGTTTTCTATAGTGAAATTACAGCAGCAAAGGTTTCCAGATCCAAAGACCCAGGTTTGAATCCCAGATCTAGTTTGGACTAGCTCTGTGTCCTTGTTCAATTATCACATTACTCTACACCTCCATTTTTCCCCTCCATAAAATAGGAATGATCATAGAAACAATACCTCACAGAGGCTTCACGGGGGTCAAACGCGAACATCTTTGTGAAAAACCTTTCTCGGTTGTGACTAGCACTTCCATGGGGCCTTTTAGCAATTTCTTTGTGTGTGAGGCTGATAACTGGTAACAGCATCTCTGAAAATTGTCCATTTTAAAACTCTTTGTGCCATACGAGGTGATCTAGAGTGCTGGGTCTCTTAATCAAGCTGTTATACAGGCCCTTATAAAGAAAACCCGGATCTCCTTCCAGAATAAAATGAGGCTTTACCTGCAGAATCCCTGGGGGAGCCTGTGTGGAGATGAAATGCCCTTGTCAGTTTTCCCAATGGAACATCTTATCTACCACCAATTAGTCCGGTTCCTAAAGCTCAGGGCTTTTCTCACTTAGCATCGCAGGGCTTTAAAATGAGATCTTTCTTCTTGCAGGTGCTGTTCTTAGCATCCATATGCATATCTCATTTAATCCTCCTGAAAGTCCTGCGTGAAAAGTTGTGTACTGTTATCATCCCAACTGTACAGATGAGGAAACTGAGGCTTAAAAGCTTATTTGTCGAAGATCACGCAATTACTGACAAGGGAGGTCATAATTAACCACACACCAGGCTCTAAAGCCCATATTTTTATCCACTTATCACAATACATACTTCGTTTTCACTTTTCCCCCTCCAGGACCTAGCAAAGGCTTTGCCAGGAAAAAGAAAATGCAAAGGAGATAGCAGAGACAAAACACTTTGGCAGGCGCCACAGCGGGTGCCACGGTGGGTCAGGCTCTAGGCTTCGTGTGGGCATTACAGTGCAGTAGCCTAGAGTCACAGTAAAGGGCACATGAGAAAGGGAGGTGGATGAGAGGAGACCTCCATGTCTGCTGCCCAAGGCTATGCGGGGAGAATGATAAAGGCTGTTTGAGATACAAAGGGCTACTAGATCAAGATTTGGAAACTGACTGCATTCTGAGAAGTTATCCTAGCTTTCTCGTTCGGGTTGGGGGATCAGGGAAGATTTTACATCTGGTGTGAGACAGTCATAGGAAAAGTAATAACAAAGGGGAGGCCGTTGTGTCATCCGAATACGAGATGGCTTGAGACCATAACATTGAGAGTGATATGGACTCGGGGTAGGAGAGGATGGGGAGTCTGTCTTCCTGTCCCTCCCTTTGTCACTTTATCCACGCACCACAAATCTGTCATTCCACAAGGGAAAGGTCCAAGCACTATGTAGTGCTTGCATCAGATGTTTTTGGTATACTGTGTCATATGAGCTCAGCTCAATTCTCAATCCATACAGCCATGGTGGGGGTACTGTGCATGCCCGTGACCGTCCATCTCAGTCAGCCAGCTCAGCACCTCTCTATTTTTCTGTCCTCGGGCTTTACCTGAAGCCAAGAAAGTATGCTCAGAAGGCATGCAGATGGCGCCTGGACATGAGGGGGTTAACGCCCCTCTGAACAGCCCTCCACTAATGAGGAGTGGGTGTTGGTGGATATTTGCCCAGGCTTCTGGCCCTTGGAGGGATGATTCTGATGAACTTTCTATACATTTCCTCACAAATTCCCCAGCTGGACTGAGCCCCAATTGCTCACAGCAATAACCAGCTTGGTAATGTACAGTTTATTACTTGTGCTCTTGTGCTAGTTGCCCATCTTACTCTCCCTGTTCCCTCATTCCTGCTTCCTGGGATCACTTCCCAAATAAATGACCTAAATCCAACTCTTTCTTTTGCCTCTGTTTTCAAAGGAACCCAAGCTAAGAGCTCAAGGTGTTTCTGTAGATTCTCTCTTTCCTACTACTTTTTACTGCCCCAACTTACTTTGGCTCTAATTTCTTAGTGGCAAATCCTGTTTTAGTTCTGAGAAACCCCAAAGCTACTGCCAGTTGTTCTAACTGCAGGCAAGAATTCTGACCTAAAGAAAGGTAAATTTCACCCTGAATAATAACAGTCTCCCTCCACCCAATGAAAGGAGCAGTTAAAATACTTTCAATTATTGCCTATTGCCTTTAAGACCCTTATTGACTCTCATCAATGACGAAAGTTAACAATGGCTTTGTTCAGAGGTATTAATGCTTAAAGTTGGAGGTGACAAGTAAAATGTAACTCAGAATGTTATCAGAGTGGACCTGTTTTTCTTTATATTGGAAGACACAGTTTTGGGATGTACCCTCATGTAACTCTACATTCCAAATGAGGCCTTTAATCGGTATGGTGTATCCATAAAATGGAGTACAACCTAATGTACAGATATCACAGAGGGGCATTTTCTTTTATTTAAAAAAAATTTTTTTTTTAAAGATTTTATTTATTTGACGGAGAGACACACAGCGAGAGAGGGAACACAAGCAGGGGGAGTGGGAGAGGGAGAAGCAGGCTTCCCGCCGAGCAGGGAGCCCGATGCAGGGTTCGATCCCAGGACCCCGGGATCATGACCTGAGCCGAAGGCAGATGCTTAACACCTGAGCCACCCAGGCGCCCCACAGAGGGGCATTTTCTATGTTTACCAACTGGGTTATTTTCTTTTTTTTTTTTTAAAGATTTTATTTATTTATTTGAGACAGAGAGAATGAGAGACAGAGAGCATGAGAGGGAGGAGGGTCAGAGGGAGAAGCAGACTCCCTGCCGAGCAGGGAGCCCGATGCGGGACTCGATCCCGGGACTCCAGGATCATGACCTCAGCTGAAGGCAGTCGCTTAACCAACTGAGCCACCCAGGTCCCCTTATTTTCATTTCTGTTCTCATCTCTAATAATGCATTTATTTGAACCAAGTTGCCCTTCTTTCATTAAACTTAGAAGTAACTATCAATGATCAATAAGATGTTTGAATGTCTAAGGTAGAATAAAATTATTATAATGATAGCTAATGAGTCGGGATAGTATTTTTATGTAGCAATCAATATCATCTCCCAAAATAGCTTCTAAAGCATTGACCCGCATTGTCTTTGGGACAAGGTTGCTACTGAAAATTGAAAAAAAATTGATAATATTAAGCTCATGTACTTCTAAAAAGATGCTATAATTCCGAGGCAAACAGGTAATAGTTTTGAGAAAATCAGCACTTTTGAGTAGCAAGAGCCTGTATCTTTTAAGCACCCCATTCCAGGATCCTGACCCCAAGTTAGATAATGCGGGCTGATGAGAGAAGTCAGAAATTGAAGCAAAATGGATTAAATGCTTGGAAACTGACTGAAAAGGGGGCACCTCTATGCATCCTCATTCTCATTCGTGGATGACAACACGGAAGGCTGGCCATCACTGAGAACTAGATGCAATTGTATGTATCCACAGATGCCGGAGAGGACAGGACCTGACACCAGGATGAGAATCCTCCCTCGATGCCATGACACCTCCCATATCCCTGGAACTTAGCTATCAACCAGGGAGGATGAGGATGGGAGGAGAAAAATGTATATTTGAGTGACTTTAAATCTGAATGGACTGATTTTGCATTTTTCAGTTTGGGGAGATTTCATTTAAAAGTTAATATTTCCAGTTTATCTCATAAAATCAGAAGATCTGGCAACACCAGGGGCTCCTTCTGGCCTGGAATTTTCCCACTGAGTATTATCTGCCCCCCTAACCTTAGTTCTCTAGTTTGCCCCAATCCCTACCACTCCTTAATGTTTTACATCTGAACCACTTCACTCTCTTAAATTATTAGCCCAGGGCCTGTAGGTATTTAAGTGCCTATCTTTAAGTTTAGAGGGCAAAACAAGGGAAAGGAGATGTGCAGAAGATGTACGTTTATTTGCAGAATAGGATTATACTTATCAGGTTAATTCTGTCAATGGAGTTACCACTTCATGCGCATCAAAATCAGAGGCTGTTTTACCTAAGCAGTCACTGCCTGCTTTTCTCATAAAAAGGTTGCCAACTAGACCCCTTGAGACTGGGAGAATAGAAGCCTTAGTCCCTATTGGGTATAAGTGGATATAATAATAATAATTATAAACATATATATACACATTATGTATATGTGTCTGCATGCGCATGAATTAGCTCCCCCGGCACCCAGCAAGTTTGTCCATATCTTCCTATAGCAAAGCTTAGTTAGAGAAGACCCGACTTTCAAGTTACAATTATGAAAACAAAACTGGTTTCTTCTTAATTTTGTAGATACCAGGTTTGCATACAGCATTAGCCATTTTCCTGTACATTTCCATTAGTAATGTCTTTGCTGATTAGTTTTTTCTAAATTAGCATGTTTATCCATTAGCATATCAATATTGCTGCCAACCATCCTCTTAATTTTTAGTTTTCTTGTTGCAACAAAAATTTTTTTTGCCAATAAAAGCAGGCATTTCTTAAAGCCTTAATTAACTCCAGCACAATTCCTTTCTGCTTCTTTAATAATAGTGTGTAATATTTACTAAGATTATAGATTTTGCCTTATTCAAAACCACCGCTCATTCGAATAAGCAAAATCTTCACATTTTCGGGTTTGGCATTAACACAGTCTCCTCTTGTCAAGAGTTTCCCTGAGTTCTGGAATGCTTTGGAAATACTGTACATTTTCAAGATAAGCATCAAAGAAACTTCAAGGACAAAGATTCCATACATGTAAGATTTTTTTCTAAGTGAGTATTGAAGCAAGTTGGGTTCTCAGTAACCATGTCAAAGGAAAAAGATGATGGTCCAAACTCAAATTCTCTTGGCCAAGTCGCTTTATCTATATTACCCACCACAAATAAGCAGAATTCTGGCTGACTCATAGCTTTGATGTGTACAATTATATAAATTTAAAGTCACCTACATCAAATAAGTAACACTGTGTTTAACAAAGTACACAGGAAGCACGCTAAAATATATAGTCTGTTAAAGACTCCTGTCTACACTGTTATTCAAGGTGGGTTCTTTTGACTATAATGATTAAATATCTGCAATAATTTTTTTTTCTTGCTGAGTCTGTGAAGACTGTTAAAGTTATGCTTACCTAATTCTGAACACTGTCTTATTAAGGTAAGTGCTAGTAATTATAAATCTTTATGTGTAAGTGTAGGGTTTTTTTTTCACACCTTTCTGGTGATTAAGAAGGAAAAATGATGAAGAAGTTGATGATATTGATGACTGTATCTCACATACTGTTTGTGGGAGTGTAAATTGTCACTGTCTTTCTGGAAGGCAATTTGGCAAGATCTCTCAAATGAGAATGTCCTTTGCCCTAAAAGTTCCACTTGTGAGAATTATTCCTAAGGAAATAATTGGAGAAAGCAGAGATGAAGATACAAAGATGTTTGTAATCGTGGGGAAACGAAAACCAGCTTCAGTACCCAACAATCGAAAATAGTTGAATAAATTATGAAAATCCAAACAATGGAATACTAGGAAGCCATAAAAACTGATTAGATCAATCTATACAAATTAAAATGAAAAAGGTGAATATTTAATATTGGAAGTTTAAGTACAGTTGTAGAATAATATACATATTATGATACAGTAAGATGTATTTATATATGCAAATACAAAAGGCCAGAGAGACATAAACTAAACCACTCAAATTGTTAATCTCTGATAGTCCCATTATGAAGGAATTTCTGCTTTTTAATTTTATTTACTTCTGTATTGTGTAACGTTTTCACAATTGCCCAGTTTCATTGAATAATTGTTGGTATTATTTATTTATTATTTTAGGGATGTGTTCCAGCACTCAGACACTCACTTTTCTCTTTTCACCTTCATCTTCCTTTGGAAGGAAGTCCCTGTCATGTGCCTCTTGGCTAAGCACAGTGCCCACCGCGACAAGGGTGTCAAGGTGTCTAGATCCTCTCTCTTTCCTCCCAGGGCTGTAAAGCACACACATTCTTTCTCCAGGACTTGATGCTAAAGAGAGTGACTCAAGGGCACGGGAGGAATTAGTCGTAAGGTTCATTGTAGGGGCGGAGGTGGCATGGAGCCCAGCCAGTCCCACGGCGTGACACTTGCTGTGGGTCCTGCTGCCCAGCTCTCGGAACATTCCTGGTTCTTGTCCATTTGTTAAACCTCCTCCTCTGGCCACCTGCCATTCTATGAGCCCTTGCTATGCTTCTAGTTAATCTCCCTCTGCCTTTGGATGGCCATAGTCTGCTTCTGACTGATGTGCGTGTTTTGTTTTATAAGAGAAAACAAAACTATGTTTCTATCTATCAAATGAAACAAATAGCATACACTATTGAGAAAAGAAGCCAGAACACTGAATAAAAAAGCAAGAGGGAGAAAAAGAAGAGGAAAAAACAAAACAGAACAAAAAAGCCCTTTTGATTCCAAATGGGTGTAAGTGTGGGTCAGCCAGGCGCATTATGATATGGACAAAAAACCAAAAGTGAGAATAAAAGTCAGTGTGTCTTTAACTGTGAACATCTGATCAGTGTAATCAGTATATGTCAGGGAGAAGTTCACCTCTGTTTTGCTTTTCATAAAATAAAACAAGGGCTTTAATATT
The DNA here is from genome assembly GCF_011800145.1 of Mirounga leonina. Classification (NCBI taxonomy): domain Eukaryota; kingdom Metazoa; phylum Chordata; class Mammalia; order Carnivora; family Phocidae; genus Mirounga; species Mirounga leonina. Next base: position 23,394,013 of record NW_023270268.1, read on the forward strand.
AAGGGTTTAATTCTTATTGTTCACTGTGGATTTATTGAACTATGAGTCCCTTGAGGAGGCCTGGTTAATTTATTTCATATGAAAGAGGTATCTTCTGTATTGGATGTATTGTATTTTATTCAGTTTTGAATTGCTAAACTGTCCAGACTTGTATCTTTCCCTTACCAAGATGAGATAGATTCATGGAGTCACAAATAATAATAGCATCATAAACAAATAAGACTGAAATGCTTTATATCATGACTTCTCTAAGCTGAAGACATAAATGTTCCCTTTTTGAATACCTGAATAATTCAAGTAAAGGTATTCTTTAAACTTTTCCAGTATTCATATCTAAGAACATAAAATATTTTCACAATACAAGTACATTTACCAAGAGCAAATGTTTAAACAAAAGAACCAGGGTTCTTAATGAAACACCCTCAGGAAAATGTTTAAACTTTGCCCTTAAGTTTACTTTGTTCACTAATAGGCTTCTATTTCGAGTAGAGAGTAGGAAGGGTAAGTTCAATGTGTTAATAAGAAAAAAGTAATAATATTTAATTAATTCTGGCTGAACACACATGGTTTAATATACTTGGCAATATCATTCCATCACATGATATGATAATTTAATGGAACTTTTTTATTTAAATTGCTGGCAAGTTTATGAAATTATAAAGCAAATAGGCCATGCACTTGGGTGTAATTGACTGTATAAATGTGTTTTATACTATACTGTTGGCAAATTAGCCAATCCCTGTCACGGAATCAATTATTATCTAGCTGAATTTCACAAACACAATAGCAGAAATACTGCATTTATACAAAAAACACCATGATTGTTAATCTTACGTTGTGCATCTTAAAGCAAGGCAATAAACATTTATACACTGGATAATCGTCTTAAGATAATGCCACTGCCAAATGATGCACATTTAAAGATTCCTTGTTGTTGGAGACAGTCATTTGGGTTTTATTTGTGCTTGCCTCTCCGGATCAATGAAGAGGATAATGGAAGCTTTGGTAGTTCAAGTCAAGTAGGGGTTCAGGCATTTGACCTGCATTTAAGAGACGCACACTGACCAAAGCCAGCATAACACGGTGCATGCATACCTTGCTCTAGAGGCTTTAGAATAACAATGTCACGTGTTTAGACAGAGCTATCACTTTCCAAGTGCTGTCATGCACACTCTATCTTGTTACCTTTCCGAGTGAAAACTGTGGCATGGATGACCCAAAGAAGAACCCTGTTTCACCAGTTCTAGTCTGGCTTAATTTAGAGCAGTTTATTTGGACCAGAAAGAGGTTTCTTTCTTCTCCAGGTAGCCCTCCGGTGTTCCCAGCCGAGGCTGCTGCGAACTGCTTGTTGGGAAAAGCCTTGACACCAGCTTTTTGGATTCTGAATGGCCCAGGATGCAACCGCACTTGAGATAACTAACATTTTCAAAACTGAATCTGATGAGACCAAGTGTACCTTCTCCTGGCTGTTCGCATTTAAGCTTCATAAAAGTCTGTGAGCCTTACTTTTCTCAACTGATGAGAAAGTTGAGGCTTAAAGAGTCACAGAGATTTATCCAAGACGACACATAGAGAGAGAGTATGAACGTCCATCTCACACGGGCTGATTCAAAACCTTTGTTCTTTGTGCTAAGACAAAAATCCAAAGAGCAAGACCCGCTTCCTGTAGATGCTGACCAGAAACCAAGTCTGCAGAAATAATGCTGGAATGGAGTCAACAGGGAAACTAGTAAGCATATTCCTTACAAGAATATTTTTCTCCTTAAAGGGAGCACATTCTTTTTTTTTCCTGTTCAGCAGGGAGTAGATTTCTTTAAATATCCAGCTGAAGTGCGTTATCTCCACTTTGTCTTTTTCATATTCGCTTGAATACATATTATAATATGCTGTCTGTTTTAATAGAGGTTTTTCTACCTTGTAGTAGCATTTGGACATTCCCTCCTTCCAGAAGAGTTTCTTGCCCTTAAGAGTTTCTTTCTGTTGTGTTTTTTTTTTTTAAATGCTGACTTTGAATCAGTTTCTCCACTGCTCCATCTGCTTCCTCCTCTTTAACCTTTGAATTTCTTCTGAGCCTTATCCTCACCACTTTGTAGTGGTCAGCCACACTGTTTGGAGAGCTACGTCTCCCAGGGATTTGCTTTGCGGCCGAGGTGGAGGAATGACAAAAGGGAGGAGAGAACCTTGCATTAAAATACTGAGTTTTCATTTCTATTGGGCTTTGTGGGTGTATGATGTTCAATTAATATTTGACAATAGTGAAAAGCATCATACAAGGAAGCCTTGTAAGCTACACTGTATTTAGTATAAGTGAATGCATCTTTAAAAACTTAATAGCTTTTATCATGAGATTTACCCATCTTTAGCGTATCCAAAGAGCCAGTAAACTCTTAAAAATCTGCAGAGGTCCTTCCCTACAAGATCTTTTATGAAATAAATATTTGTTGATTGGCAAAATTTAGTCCATGGCCACTTTCCATTCCTTGCTTCAGAAGAAACGGGAAGCACTGGGATATGGCTGTGACTTTTATAATAAAACAAAGGTAGATCTCAAGAAACTTCAAAAACAATCACAGATGATGAAGCAGGTTTTCCAACATAGTCATTAGGTTAAAGGTTTATATCAAACTTAGAGCGACTGTAAATTAATTTCTACATCCTTCTGAATATCCTTTCTGTAGCCACTGGATGAAAGAGAATATTTTCCAGCTTACCTTGCTCCCAGCCTGAAAAATGTGAAAAATGATGAAAAGAGGAGCAACAAATTTTACTACCTCATCAATCAACACTTCAGATTTGGAAACAATATTTTTTTCTAGAATAGCAGGGAGAGCTGTGGCGATGTGGATTACAGCCTACCTCAACCGTAGAACTTTCGCCTTTTTCTTGCTGACATAATTTAGACATTCATTCAACAAATACTTGTTGATTTATTTAGGATTTTTGCTACGTGAAGCATTTAGATCCTGCAAAAGTAATCTTAACTGAATGACTGGATAGGTAGTGATTGAATATCCAACCCCCAAGTCTATCTGTGTGTGTGTGTCTTCCACTGGATATCCCCAAATCATCTCAGCTTCAACAACTCCAGAGGTACAAAAACTCCACAGAGTCCCCCTAAAACTGGCTCCTCATTTAGTAGCATTTATCTCCTTGGGGAAGTACAGCTACCCAATCCAGAAATCTAATTTAGAGACCCAGTCTAGAAATTTTAAAGTGGTCTTGAACTCCTTTGTGTAAATCAAAGAACCCACCAATCAGTGAGTCCTTAACACCTACGCATCCTGCCTCAGAAATATCTCTTCTCCCTTGATTTCACTATGGTTAGTTCTGACATTTATGATTTCTCAGTCCTAGCTATGCAAGTAGTCCCCTAACACAATGCAAGTCTGACTCTTTCCCAGGTCATTCTCCATGTGATCACTAAACTTTTTTTTAACTGAGAAACTAATCTTATATGTCATTCCTCTGCTTCAAAACCCTTATGATGTCCCCATCTCGGACAGGATAAAGGCCAATGTACTTAGCATGATGACAGGGTCCTTCATGATCTTGCCTACTGTAGCTCTCCACTCTTGTCTCCCAGCACACCTCCACACTGAAGCTGCTCCCACCAGACTTGTTGTGATGTATTTGGAAACAAGAATCTCACATATTTCCATGACTATGAGTGCAATTTTTTTACAAATCGATCTCTATGGGCCTCAAATTACTCATGTATTAAATGTAGCTAATAATATTGAATACTTTATGTGGATGTTGTGAGGATTAAAATAAGCTAATACATGCAAAGTACTTGAATAGGCTCCAGCACATGATACATTTGCAACAAATATTAGCTATTATTGCCGTTAGTATGATTCAAATATTGCTTTTAGTCTAGGAAACTTTTATTCTCCTCATCCTCCTGGACAATTCTGACTCCTAATGACCATCCTCTTTGGGAAGCCACCTCCGATTTGGCAGAAGAGTCACTCCTCTATACATCTACAGTTCTTTGTTCATTTATGTAATGGAGACCGGCTTAACTTAAAATCATATATTGGTTTGATTGTTTTTTTTCCTCCATTAAACTTTAATATCATTAAGAGCAGATACAAGGTCCTAATCCTTTTTGGATGCCTCGGAAAGCTAACCAAGTGCCAGCCATTTAGTAGGGGCATGATAAATGATTGTTGATTGAATAAAAGACATATGTTACATGACCTTGGACAATGAAGTCTGCTGTGTGACCTATCTCCAAACTTAAGGGGACTTTAGAAATTTTTAAAAATTCTAATAACCCATTTCCATCCCTCATAGATCTTGTCCTAGGCTATTGAACAGTGGGAATTCCTGCTTGGGGGCATCTTTCTCAAGTGAGGTGGAAGATTGGTCCGATCTATTGTTTTCTATATCATACTTCAGACAGAAATGGAATGGGTGGGGTGGAAATATCCTATCTTACCTTAGCTTACTTATATTTTCTGAGTTTGAGGTATGTTATATCTATGCTAGTAAAACTCAGAAAACATTTCATTCATTTACATGTGATTTATGCCAGAGACCTGCCAGAAGCGTGTAGATATGAATCAAAAAATGTGATTTATTATTCCCCATATAGAAGTAATTATCTGTGCCCATAAGATTCTCCCAAAGGGACAGCGTGGTATTTAAAACAGGAGAATTTATAGCTCTCACACGTATTTGCATCTTTTACGAAGCTGATAATATTTTGAAAAGAATTGTGTGGAATATATGGGTGCCCTCAGGCCTACGGAGTTCCAGTGAATCCTGCCAAATATTATATGCTGTAAAGAACTCCAGCTTGATTGGCCATTCTCAACTTGATCAAGGGGTGTGGAATATTAACTTCTTGAGGTGGTGGCCCTTAGAAGTAACGGCTCTTACACCCTCGGTTTTCTCCAGGACATTTTCTCAAGTGTGTTTTGGTACTTCCCAAGTGTCAGGGGGAATGAGAATTAATTTAAAATGATTGATGATTTGGCAACCATCGAATGAGAATGATTCACTCCTTCCCTCGTTGGCAGTCAAAACTCAAATCGGTTTCCTGATTTCTGCAACCCGTGAAAGTTTTCTAAGCTGTAGTAGATGCTGTTGCATATCTCTGTCTGAAGCCTCAGCTGACTCCTCTCAGGGACCAGGAGAGGCATACGATAGGTGAGAAAGGCTAACATTTGACACACATTTTTTCACAGCTGAATGCTAAGACCACAATGGGTGATTTAGGCTTGGCCCATTCAAGGCAGACTTAACTGGTCAGAAAATGGTTCAATTTCACCTATTTGGGGAGATTTTAATTAATTCGATTCTTAACTACCAGTCCCTTCCCCACTCCCTGTCTAGCCAAAGTTCCCAAATTGGAAGGGCTTGTCCAGTTATTATGCTTATTACAATAAGATCCTCTATATTAGGGCTTCTCAAACTTTAATATGCATGTGAATCCCCTGTGGATCTTTGTTAAAAGGTTCAATAGGTCTAGAACTGGAGTCTGTGTTTCTGACAAGCTCCCAGGTAATGCTGCTGGTCTGCAGAGCACACTGAGTCTCAAGTGTCTAGATGCAGCCTCAGACCAGGGTAGATGCCTTTCTGCCACTCCGGGTTTCTCTACTATGCAGTATGCAGGCACAAAGTAGATATTTTAGAACAGTAGAGTAAAACAGACATTCCAAAGAGCAAAAAGTCCTTCAAAAGTCATTTAGAATTGGGGAGGCTTAAGACTGAGAAATGACGTTTCTTCTAATCTCTTTCTAGATAAATAAACAGGTCTAGAATTGCCTGTATTTTTGGCCTTTTCTCAGCATCCCCCCCGGCATGTCAAGAATAAGAAAAAAGTTTGTTAGGGGTTTATTTTCCCATTTCTGAAACTGAAATCCATTCTAGTGATATAAGGGGCAATCTTTAAACTCCTTAAAACAATCCAAGTGATGTGCCGGCCATCCATTGGCTGGGTTCCTGTAAAGGCTGCCATTTATGTCTCATCTGGACCTCTTGGTATACCTCTTGAGTGTAGGCTAGGGGAAATTTCCTTGGGGAAAATGGGGACCTTCTGGCTACGGCAGCTACCAAAATGAGCCATCTAAATGGTTGAAAATGACTCTATGATATGGTGGTAATATTTATTTCTTGCTCTATTTGTGGTTTAGAATAGAATAATTTGCTCATCCTTAGTAGAAGAATTATCCACGTTGATTTTTTGCTTAAGTAAGATGAGATGGGATAGCTTTCTCTGCTAGCAATATCTGCAAAGATAGCTAATGCTATCCATTCTTCAGCCAGAGCCACAGTCACTCCTGTTCACCTTCTGAAATCCAAAAATGATTGGGCAAAAAGCAAACTCTCATATGAGCAGGGCATACCTCAGACTGTTCAGGTTCATATAGATTAGCTGTGTTCATATTGCAAAGATTAGGCAATCATCTATGGATGATGTCTTCTTACTTTATCTTGTCTTTGAATGAAGGGGGGAGTTATAAATAAAATGTTGTTCAAGGAGGTGTATAAATAAATTGGCGTAATTAGGTGTCATAATTAGGTGCCCAATCCTGTTCCAGACACATTTACATAATTGTCAGTGCTGCAATGAAAATAATTGTTTGCCAGAATTGCTTCTGTTAAGGCTGATAGTTCCTTACTTAGTATAGTTTGTTCTAAGTGGTTGTTTAGAAAATACTCAAAACTCTGATTGTGGAATCATTGTACATAGACTTAAATTTTGGTTTATTCTTTAAAAGCGAAGCAAAGGGCAAATAGCTCATTTTTGGAAACTTCATCCATTAGTGGAGCTGAGAAAAATTTAAGTTTTTACACATATGCACATGAAGAATGAAATGCATATATTTAGACAAATAAAGTATACTCTGAAATTCAGCTTTTAAAATCTAGAACTCTCTTTTGAGCCTTAAATTGTACCCCTCACTAATGAGTGACTGTCCAAGGTCAACTGAAATATGGTTGAAAAGAAATTAGTATGCTTCTGTCTGAGAAAGGAAGGTAGGGCAGAGGTGCTCTTGTTGCTTAGATCCCTTTATTAATCTCCTGTCTCAAGGTCTAGACTTTCTGAAATTCTTTCTGTAATACTCTTTTTCCAGATGTTCCTCCTATCCTTCATGTCTTTGCTCAGATGTCACCTTCTCAGAGGGTCCTAGTTTGCCCACTCATTTTTAAAATTGTTCTTCCCTGCCCCCTCCCCCTGCTTTCTTGCCCTGAATTACCTTTTTTTAAAAATAGCATTTACCACCTACCAGTCTACATGGTTTACTATTTAATTATGCTTATTGCTTATTGTCTGTCTCTCCACTCTAGGAAGTAAGTTCTACGGGGCAGAGATCTTCACCTTAAAAAAAAAAAAGTAGTTTAAAGAACAACTAAAAGGAGTTTATTGGTTCACATAAAAGTCCAGGAATAGTCAGCTGCAGGCATGGCTGTATCAAGGGGTTCACGTACTATCCTAGTCTGTGTTATTTCTTTCTTTGTCTTCTACTTTTCCCCTTTATTCTAAGGCAAATTTTTCAATCTAGTGGCAAGTTGACCTCCAGCAACTCCAAGTTACTTTGTATCAGCCGAAAAGTATCAAAGCAAGAAGGAGGTTATCCTTCCAATAGTTCCAACATAAGACTGAAGACTGGCTTTCAATTCCTATTCCAGAACCAGTCACTATGACCAGGGGTGGAATGCACACTCGTTGGCCAGAACTAAGTCCCACACCCATGCCTGGGGTTTGGTAGTGGGGTCAACTCCACCTGAACCCCATACTGAGATAGTTTCCTAAAGAAAAATCAAGGCTATACTAAGCTCTTGTATTTGTTGATTATGTTTCTCTACTGGAAACATCAGCCATTTGTAATTTAAATATTTAAGATGAATTTTGATGCTTGTCCCTTAGGAATGACTTATAGATATATGAATGCCCTCATGCACATTTCCTTCCTGGCTGAACAAATTATTACGGCAATGAAGAACTCAGGTGATCATTTACAGCAGAAGAACTAAGTTCTAACCCATTTTCCAGGCCACAGACGGATTTCAGCATGCTTCATATTATTCAGAAGGATTTGCTGCAAACTCTTGATTCCTCAGCTGCTAAAGCCCTAGACTTTCCTGGCATTTAACTCCATCATATGAATGTATTTTTGTTATAAAAATTGTCCCTAATATTAAGTAAAATGGGTGTAGCTCTATTCTTCTCATTGCCCTGTTCTACTACCACTAATAATTAATGGCTCTTCTGCTCGTAACATCATTTAGCTTTTAGGTAGACAGTTATATCTCCCCTCAGTCTCCTTCGACTAGAATGAATATTCCCATGTTCTTAGCCTTCTCTCACAGGTCTTGTTTTCCAGACCTTCTATCATTTTTGTCGGTCTCTTCTGAACTACCTACAGCCTATCTTCTTTAAAAACACAATGTCTGATATCCTCACCTGAAGCGGAACTGTGTCCTCACAGAGCAGAATCAGTTCATTTGTTTAAGACATTTTTCTGGGGGGGGGGGGGCAGGGGAATATTATATAAAGCTTCTTTTCTCACCCACAGGTGGGTTCTATTATTGCTTAACCGGTATTCCCCAGTTTTACAGCTATTTGGAAATTTACCAATGTCATCATCAGATCCCTGCACAGATGTACAAAATATAATGAAGCAATTATTTAAAAGAACATAAAACTAATTGTTAAAAAAACACTTTCCAAGTTGATCCAGCTGTTAACTCTGACCTGCTTTTAGCAGGAAGTTTACATATAAAGAAGAGAATATAATCTGCAGGTGTGGACACCGCTTGACATAAAATTTGAGTTAAAAAAAATTTAACTTAAGATACTTGTTGTGCTATTTGGCTTTGCTCGTTTTTTTTTTTTTTAAATCTTCCATTATATATAATCAGACCTTTAAAATTATAATAGACACTGAAGTATTATAAAACTACACAATGGGAGAAAATGACACCAAGTTATGCTTTGGAGGAATCTACCTGCCGTTCTACAATAAATGTGCTGATCATATTTTCATTATTATAGATGTGCCACAATGGCATATAATTTCCCTGGGAAAAGATGTCGTTTAAGGCATAGTACAACCCAGAATGCGTGTATAATACCATTATACTTTCTGATAGTCTAATGCAATGTATTGTCTGATTACACACACATATTCTGTAACATACTGTTATACCACCCAACAATGCTTCTTTAATGAAATTTCAAACCTTTGTGCAATATCAATCTGCCAAAGAAAGTAGTCCCTTTGCAGGTGATATAAGCAAACTCAGCTGCTTCCCTTTTAAACTTCCAATTTCCTCTTCCATAATCAATCTAGTTGCTACGATTATCTATGTGACAGATGTTAAATGGAGAGATGTTTAATTTTCCCAAGGTGTTATTATACACTTATTTTATATTCATTTGTTTTCACTCATTTAAGTGCTTCATTGGAATGAAATTTCCTCGATGACTGTCTTGGGTTGCGAGAACTCCACATCTTATTCCTAAATAAGCCTTCCCTGACCTAAAAAGGCATTTTACTGTCTTATAAAAATAAATCCTTTTTGTTTTGTGTCTACCCTTCTAGTTAATAATTAGATCCACATTTCCCAATACAAGGTCCATTAGATAGTCTATGGCCGAAGGGTCCTCAGATCAAATATGATTGCGACACTGTGTATCCTATTCTCCTCCTGGAGAAGGCACATATGTAGATATGAATAAAAAACGCTTTGAGTAGTCCCAGAGTAAAGAAACCTGTTCAAGGCACTGTTCCCCAACATTTTTGGACTCGACACATTTTAACTCCCACGTAGCTCCTATTAACAGTTCTGGGAAACCACTTGGAACACTGAAATATTGGTTTGTAACAATATTTCAACCAATAATACTTTCTCTGTCATTTTCAGACATAGTCTTCTACATTCAGGAAAGTAGTTCAGTGGTGTTTCCTTCATTTATGGACTTCTGTGAAATGTGAAAACAGATAACAAGATGGAAGGACACTCCATCTTGAGTTTGGGGGGGGATCGGAAGAGACAGTGCCTATGCGAATTTCTGGAAGGGGAAAAGAAGGGAATAATGATTAAGCACCTATGACATTCTAGACACACTTACTCTTACATACTTTATGTACATACATGAATTTATTCATTCAACAAATATTTAAGGAGTGCCTATTATTCTAAGAGTTGCCAATCAGTCCAGAACAAGGCAAATTCCCCATTCTGATGGTGCTCAGATTATCATGCTGAATCCTCAAGAGGTAAGGACTTCATCTTCATTTTACAGATGAGAAAATTGAAGCTCAGAGACATTACACAAGTTGTCCAAGGTCACAGATTTAGTAAGTCTGCATGGAAAGGGTCTGGAAGCTCACAGCAGACCTCCTTGCAAGGCCCATATCCCAGCCCAGACCTCTGTGTGTGGGGTTTTGGTGCCAGGGAGTTCCAGTGGCTGGAACAGGAGGTGAGATCAGGGGATGTTATCTGGGAGACAGCTCATCAAAGGCATTGTCCTCCACATACTTTATTACCTGTTACACACCCTCTTTACCAACTGCCTATAATAATTAAGAAGAGTCAAACCTGGAGGCATATTTATGTGGGTAAATAACACTCCTCTCCTTTCCAAGACAGTTTTGTATCAGCGTTCTCAGCAAGTACTTTCATCCTTGGTCTCCAACCTAACTTTATGGGGAAACTTAATCTATATATTTACAAATCACTCTCTGACAGTGAGCCTCAAACCCATCTTTAAGTTCACAAAACCTCTTATTCTGCCCCTAACAGCTAAGAATATGCTGTATCCAGAAGTTCTTCTGAGTTCTTGGCCTGTGGCTTTCATGCGGATGTGAATGGGCTGTGAATTCTAGGTTGGAATCCCTGTTTTTCTACTTACTTAGAGAGTATGAAAGTATGAAAAATTCAGACCATGTTTATCCCCCCTCCTCAACCCCCCAACTGCACTTTCTCCTGCTTCCTTATATCCATGATACCCTTTCAAAACTTGCTGTGAGGAAAGGATTTGAAAGGTATTCAGGCAAACTAGAGTCCTTTTCTATGGTTTTGCCTCTCATGGGGTAAAGCTCCCCGAAGGTTCCATTGAGGACATTGTCTTTCATACTCCTATAAAGTATTCTCCCTGAGGAACTTCTTCACACCCTAGGCTTTAACTCCTGCTTGGATGTTGTTAACTCCCTAGTCTCTAGGCTGGTATTTTCTTCTGAACTCCAAACCCTTATTTCCAATAGCCTACTTGACATTGCCATCTACATGTCTTGCAAGTACCTCAAATTTACCCTATCTAAACCTGCTCCCCGACTCAGCATTCCCTATCTGACATCTGCTCTGGGACTTGACCACTCTGTAGGTCTTGCCTTTGCCAGGAGGGGAAATTTTGTATTTGTTCATCTATGCCTCTGCCTGTTCTAACCATGAAGTTTCCCTCATGGCACCTCTAAGTCATTAGTATGCTTATGGTTTTGCCTTCTGTCTCCCCTTCTAAGCTGGGAACATTTTGAGGACAGCTACCATGTCTTATCTGCCTCTACGGTCCCCATGCTTAGCAAGTGCAAGTGAGTGTCAAGTGAATGATAATTGCCTGAATGAATGTATAAATAAATAAAGTGCGAATAAAGGTAAAAATGATTGATAATTACTAGTGCGATCTATTTGTTAAGGATACTTAGATTTTAAAAGATGTATGAAGCCAAAATAAAGTAGTAAAACAAGAACAGCAATTGTCTTTATTTAACCATGTGTTCAGCAGTGGTACTGAGGAGCTTTATACATACAACATGATAAAGAGCCTTGTGGGAGTAGGCCTCCTAAAAATGGTTTTTAGCCAATAACTATGAAGTTTAGGGTCCTTTCTAATTTCTAAAATAGTTATAATTTTAGGTTTATGTATTTGTAATTTTTTTGGTTACATAGTCACAGTGTTTTTTTGGTATGACATTAGAGGCGAGGAAAGCCTAAGATGGTGGTTGGAACATTTCTCCAAGTTCGGCAACTATCTGGCATGCGTCTTCTTATCTGGAATTGCTCTACCCAACTCTTCCCACATTTTCTTCAGCTTACTGGTCACCTTTGCTTTTAAAGAATACAGTCTCTGCCTGTGCATCAAGTTTGTACATATCAATTCTGGGATGATAGGAAAGGGTCCTAGAAGTTGAGCTTCACTTTCCTTGTCATCCAGGGCAGAAGTTTATCTGCATATTAGACATACTAATGTCCACAAAGAACCCCTTTTTGCTTACAGTAGAACAACAATAATGAGACCGTAGCCAAATTTGCCAAGTTTCTCCACACATAAATAAAAGAATCATAAGCCTTCTGGTCTTTAAGATGTTATCTGTGTTCTTATAACCCATTCAGTACACAAACAGGGGAGATTCCATAACTTTTCAAGTGATTCTGTTGACACTTGCCTTTCTGACAATGAAAAAAGAACTATGTATCCTATGTTGCTTTTTAAACATAAGAGCTTCATGTTGAAATGACAGTCTATCTGCAGCACAAAATAAAGAACATCACACAAGTTATCTAAAAAAGGGGGACAGAGATTTTCCACTCCTAAGGAAAAAAAAGTATATTATATATATATACACATATATATATATTATCTCTGATAGCAGGGAGTATAATGTAGTAAATGGGCTTTGGATTCATAAATAATAATAGCAGATACACACTGGCACCTCCTATAAGCCAAGTTCTCTTAGTGTGTTAGATAAATCAACACAATCCTTCTTCACAACCACCTTCTGAAGTAGGTACTGTTTGTCTCCCTTTTATAGTTGAGGACATTGAATGACAGAGATGTGCCTGGGACCAAGTGAGCACATCTGGCGGGACCAGAATTTAGACCCAGGCAGTCAGATCCTGGAGACCATGTCCTTAGCCTCCAGGCTGTGCTGACCTGGCTCTTTAGGTCCCACAATGTGGACCCACAAACCTCTCTAAAGTCTTAGTTTACTAATCTGTAAAAATGATAGTACCTACCATCCAGGGTTATTGTAAGGATTAAGTGAATGTTGAATGTAAAGCCCTTATTGGAGTGCTTGGTGTAGGGAAAGGTCTCCCCAAATATAGCTATTATCAATCAGGATATCAGGACATATTTCATATGATTGTTCTTAGACTGTATCAGTGTCTCAGAAGGAAATAAATAGCATGCTCACACTGATGATTGAGGTAACTTTAATAAAAAGGCATTGTGGAAAGCCAACAGGGGAAAAGGAAGCACCCTAAGGCTAAACAGTAATTATGGAAAGATTTTACCACCCCCAGACCTGAGGGCGACAATACAGGGAGCAGTTTCCAGAACTTTCTTTCCTGGAAGGCTGCCTGATATGCACTGTATACTTTAGTTAAGGAATCAGCCCTGCAGTATGTGGCTGGGCAGGGAATGATCCAGAGAAATGAATACCCAGACCTCTGTCTCCTGCTGTCACCTCCTAGAGGCCACACCCAGAGGAAAGTCAGACCTCAAGGGACCCTGCTTCATGCTGTCCACAACCTTCCAGGATACGGTTTACAGAGTCTGCTATTACCTCTGTTACAAAGATGTGTGTCTATGTGTGGTCTGTGTGCTTCTGTGGAAAAACATGTTATAGACAAAATTTTAAATCAGGCATTGTAGAAAATTTCTGGGCTAAGAGTGAATCACTCCTACCATCCCAAAGCAATTTATTCATTTTAGTATGTCATGGCTAAAAGCTGAATTTATTCACTTATTTTCATTAATTTAACCCTCCCATAAGGCTTTCCTTATATTATTCTAAATGCTCAGAGATTAGCTCATTTAATTTAATTCTAATAAGGAGTCTATGAGATAAACACTTTCTAATTCCCATTTTACAGATGAAGGAATTTAAACAAGAGGCTAAACCCAAGGTCACACAACAGTAATTAGCAGAGTCTAGATTTGAACTCAGGCAGACTGATTCCAGAGGGAAAGCAGTTAGCAAGAGTGTTAACCATAGTCCACTTTTTATGTGTTTATTGTTGCGGGCATTGTAGTTTCTTTAAAGTAAGAAACTTTGTTTTTTGAGTAGAGATTTAAACTCAAAATGTCTAAACCTTGTCTGGATCCTGATTTGGACAAACTGAAAAAAAAAGAGAGACATTTTATTAAGCAATCAGAGAAGGTTAAACACTGACTGGGTACTAGATGAAAATAAGGAATTATTGCAATATTTTTTGGTGTGATAATACTTAAAATATTCTTATCTCTTGGAGAAATATTGAATTTTTATGGGTGAAGGGATGCAATGTCTAGGCTTTGAAGAGTGAGTAGAAAGATTAAACAAGAATGGTGAAATGTTGGTAATTGTTGAAGCTGGGTAATAAATAGGTACCTGGGAGTCATTGTGAAATTCTATTTTTGTGTATGCTTACAATTTCTCATCATTAAATTTTTTTTAAATACTGTCAATTCTTATAGAAATATTTTAAGAAGACTGTAACAAAGGAATATTTCTTAAGTTTAATGTAGTAATAACATTGATGGTAATTACAGTAAAACATAATAAATTGCACAGACCTTTAAAAACATAGGCTTGAAACTATTTTGCTTCTTAGAGCGGTGATCTGAGCTGGTCAGCATTTACTTACATTTATGTTTATCACCTAGTGTTGTCTTTTCCACATGCCCAAATGACCACCTTTTACTGTAGTTGTGGGAAAAACCTTGTAGTAACAGCAGGGTTGTCTTCTCCAAAACATGAAGCTGCTGGAGCTGAGAGCTGACTTCCTTCCTCAGAGAGACGATGTGCCCTCAAGCTGAGCACAAGCCCCATCACTCCCTATTGTATTACCCTCCTTTGCTTCACCCACCTGGAAGATGCTAGCCATTGAAGATTATAGCCTCTGAAGACATATTTCTTCTCCTTCTTCTTCTTCCTCTCCTCCTCCTTCTCTTCCTTCTCCTTCTTCTTCTTTATTTTTTTTAAAGATTTTATTTATTTATTTGAGAGCGAGAATGAGAGAGAGAGAGAGAGCATGAGAGAGGGAGGGTCAGAGGGAGAAGCAGACTCCCCGCCGAGCAGGGAGCCCGATGCGGGACTCGATCCCGGGACTCCAGGATCATGACCTGAGCCGAAGGCAGTCGCTTAACCAACTGAGCCACCCAGGCGCCCCTCCTTCTTCTTCTTTAATTTTAATTTCAGTGTAGCTAACATACAGTGTTAAACTAGTTTCAGGTGTACAATATAGTGATTCAACAACTCTATATATTACTCAGTGCTCATCATGATAAGTGTACAATTTCTTCTTAGATCCTAATATGCAATACATTCTTTCTCAGGTTCATGTCTTTGTATGCATTGGAAACTCTGCCTGAAATTTCCCCCCAATCTGCCCCACCCCTACTCCATTACCTACCTCTCCACAATGCTTCTTCACTGGCTAGATTCACCACATCCTTTAATACTCGTTTCCTTGTGTTAGCCTTTCTCAATGGGCCATTCAGGATTTCCTTATCTGTCTTACTCCCCTGTATGGTCCTTGGGGGCAGGCATTGGGTTTTTAAAAATTTTTGTGTTCTTGTTTGCTAACATAGAAGGCAAAACAAATGATTGTTAAATGAATTAATTAGGCTGCTTATTTAAGCTTTGATGGACTACCTGTTACATTAACCAGAGTTAACTTCTTTCAACCAAGTTTACCAATATAGATGCCACCAGTCATTTGGTCCTACTTTCTCATTTCTCTCCATGTACCTATAAGGTTATTTGAAGGGACAGCATTGGATGTTTTCCTAATGTTACAACCATATGGCTCCTCAAAAAGCACCATGCATACCATAGGTATGAACTAGGTAATCACATGGTTTTTGATTTTCGTTAGATTTAAAGATATCATAAAATTTAGAGCTGGAGGGGCCTTAGAATAATTTAATCTTTGCTACTCTTTCAATAGAACAGATATGGAGATACAGAGAGGTTAACTGACTTGCCCAAATTTATACCAACGCTTAACTTGGGTCTTCCCTCAGAGGATGTAAATTCTGATTCTCTATTTTGCACTTAGAGAAGGTCAACACCTTGGCTTTCCTTTTAAATACCCTAGGTTTACATAATTTTGGCAATGCTTTTTAAGAAAAAGAACACAAGATTATAAAGACAAAATTTTGTATAAACACTAATATATAAAATATTATATGATACAATATTTTAAACTGCTAAAAATACCACAAATATCACAAAACGCTGAAAAGTAACTATATTTTTAGAATATATTTTAATATATTTTTATTAAATATATTTTATTATTAAATATAGTTATTTATTATATTATTAAATATAGTTATTATTATTAAATATAAAATATATTAAATATATTTTATTAAAATATATTTTAATATATTAAAATAAAAAATATATTTTTATATTTTTATAAAGTGCCTAACAAGTCCATTTATTTGGGATTATTGAATTAGTGGTTTTAAAAAATTCTCTTCTACAATTCCTCCAGACCGTCAAGACATTACCTCTGGTAGTTTCTGCCCTGTATACCAAAGTCATAGCAGAGGCCCAGCAGCTAGGCTTACATCAGACATGGCTAGGTAAGAGAAGTGACTATGTATGTAATCATTCATTCATTTATCAGACATTTGTGATGCCCCTACTAGGTGTCAGTCACTGTGCGGGGCAGTAATGATGTAAAGATGAATAAAGTATCTTCTCTTAACCCTTGAGGTCCCAGTCTACTGGGAGAGAATGGCAAACAAAGAGTCAGAATTCAGTGCCATACTTATTGAAACAGGGATGTGGAATAAGAAGATCAGAGGAGAAGTTGCTGATTCTTTTTGGAGGCAATATGGTAGAGAAGGATTCATAGAGGAGGTGACTCTGAGGTGAGTCTTGAAGGACAAGTGAAATGGGGAGAAAACTATAGGGACAACATGTTCAAAGATGAAGAACCAAAAAGAGGTATGCTCTGGCTCAATAAGGCTGGAACGAAATATCTAAGGAAGGCAGTGTCAAGGGTCAAGGCTTGAAAGAGGAAAGGAAAGATGTATGGTGTGCTAAAGATCTTGGGCAATAACTAATAGGGGAAGAGGAGCCCTCTATCTCAGTCAGGCTACTATGACAGAACACCATGGACTGCACGGCTTAAACAATGCACATCTATTTCTCATAGTTCTGGAGACTGTAAAGTCCAAGATCAAGGTGCTAAGCTGATCTGGTGTGTGGTGAGGGCCTTCTTCCTGGTGTGCAGACAACTGTCTTCTTGTATCCTCACGTGGCAAATAGCAGAGATAGAGGGGACGCTCTTTATGAGCCCTTATGAGGGCACTGATCCCATTCATGAGGGCTCCACTCTCATGACCTGATTTCTTCCTGAAGGCCTCATCTCCTGATGCCATCACATTGGGGGATAGGATTTAAATACATGAGTTTGGGGGAGATAAATATGTTTTATCTGTTGCACTCTCGAAAGATTTTAAATAGGCGACAACATGACTTTGGTATTTGTAGGGAGGGTTGACTAGAAAGAGAGGGGAGAGGGCAACTGTCAGCCAGAAGATAACCATGATGCACATCTCACAGTCTGGGTGGGAAGGGGCATAAACAAGGGTGGTGATCCAGAGGACAAAGAGGAGAGAATCAAAATGAATTATCTGTAAAACATAGGAAGGACAGGACTTAGTGATTGATTATATATTGGAGATGAACAGAAAGGGAGGAATTGGGGATAAGCTTGGGCACCCAGGAACAGAATTATTTTTGCTAAGATGAGAATATTAAATTAGTATAGGTATTCCAGTTGATAGTCTCCTAAGTACTTTCTTAATGTTTAAAAATATATATATTCACTCTCTACTTACAAAAATTAAATAATAATAATATTAATAATGATTCCTAAGTATTTTTAAATATTTCATTATTAACTATGTTCTCTGTTCTCTAATTACATGGTTTTAAATAAATATTTCATCTGTTTTATGTTTCATAAAATTCATCCTACCTTTACTGACTTGTACAGCTGTTTCATGTGTGGATAGTTTCACTCTTACAGTAATTCGATTGTTTTTCAGATTTCAAAATCTATATGGCTTCCCGTTCCTTCTTATGTTTTCTGATTTGTCCTAAATTGTATTTTAAAAGTGTGTGTGTGGGGGGAACCCATCTGCTACCATCACTTCTGCTTCTCTAACCTAGTACTATGCCCACAGGTAAACCGTTCTTCAAGCTTTTTCTTAAAGGGGCTTGATTTCTTACGCTTTCCAACATGGTAATTACTGCTACATATGATTATTTATAATAAAATCAAAATGAAATACATTAAAAACTCAGTTATTCTGTCATACTAGCATCTCAAATGCTCAAGTCCCATTGGCTACCATATTGGACAGCTCAGACATAAAAGATGTATCATTCCAGAAAGTTCTACATTATTCTAGAAAGCTCTATTGGAAGTTTTGGGCTAGACCGTTATCCTCTTGATCCTTTGAAACTATATATAAACTATTAATTCAGGAAGCTAATGAGATTTTCCTTCTAATTCTCTTCATTGAAAACACATTCCACATGCGTTTTCATATAAACTACCCATTGTGTTTTGAATATAAATTTGATATTATCATGAGAATCAAGAAGTTTTAAATATTTAGGAAACAATTTGGGGTCCAGTTAGCAGAGGTTGCCAATACTGAAAAGATCATCAAGATATAACAGCTCTCTGTTAAGATGTCAAAGTGTCACCACTAGTTTTACAAGGGAAAAGGTAGTTTGAAATACTAAACAGGCCATCTTGGTCGATTTGTCTCCAGTGAGTAATAAATCCTCCCTGTTTGCTAACTCAGCCAACGGATGTGCTTGGTTGACTCTAGAGAATTTATAGTCTCTTTCTAAAAATTTATTGCTGAATAGATCAGTATATTCATAATTTCAGGATTCCAAACACTTACCCAGCCATGTCACAAATGAATAAAGTGGCATCATTTATTTAAGGGTAACTAGAGTATCGTGAGTATTTCACCTCCAAATCCATCTCTGTCATGACTGGCAGTAAGTCAAAAAGTAGTTAACTTGGGAAAAAAAAAAAAGACAAAAGCCATATCACCACATAACCAACTCTGGGTACATTTAAAAAGTGAATCAATCTCCATTCCGAAAAGACCAAACACCAGTAATTCATCTACTTAGAATATCCAAAAGAGAAATAGGTCATCAATGAAGCAAAAACAATAAGCATAGCACTATTTGGAAGAATCAGTAGTGTCATGATAAATGAAGTCCCTTCTTGTGTTGCAGCAACAAACCTCCTGTGACTGGGAAGTCCCAACTGATTCTCCGTCTCCAGCCCCCCCTCCCATACACTGAGTCCCTAGCGTTCTCTCAGAGACTCTTCTAAAACAAGAGTCTAGGTCACATAAACCGCCTTGTAGATCCAGCTAGAGTCAGAAAAAAATGAACCTTTTCTGAAAGGGCACCCCAACGTGGTGACCGATCACTGGACCTTCGTCATATTTCAGCTGTGTTGGCTATATCGTGCAGTCACCCTACTTAGCAAGTGTGACGGACACTCGGTGCTGGGAGAAGTTGATGTCATTCCCGCTGACAAGGACATGAACAGACTATATTCTTCTTGTGCCATTTGGAGGCGTGTTGAACAAAGAAGCAAGTGGCCAGAATGTTCCAAGTTAACTGCAAACGGGGAAAAGAAAGTTAATGTGACACGCTGCAGTATTCTCTTAGCATGCAGTTGCAAGCTTTGAAAGTCCCGTTAAGTATCTCTTTTTTAAGATAAATACCTATTAAGTAATGTATATGCACAAGCTGAAGTGTTAAATGGTTTGTTGAAGCCTATTAGAGTACACAAGATGATAAACATAAATTATAGCTAATATACTGCACCAGTGATTTTTAAACATAAAAATTACTGACACTGTAAAAACACACTTGAGTCATCGTAGCAGTATAATAGCACTAATCCATGTTTATCCAACCATGCACTTTTCAAAAACAACACAAACCTCTAATAAATGCTTTGGCTTCACCTTGACAACTTATATGGGTTATTGCCTCGTTCATGCCTGGATAACCATGTGTTATGACTTAAATGTTCTTTAATATCAATTTATGCCTTGAAGAAAAAAGATTGAATAACATAGTGTACATATGGTTCAATTTATTACAGCAAAACAATCATTTTAGTTTGAAGATATTTTCTCATGGTGCATATCATAGAAATCTTCTTCAATAGAGCTCTCAATAAACCAGATTTTTTATGTCACAATAAATGAAACTAAGGCAGCTAATTGTTGCTAAGATTCTAAATAGATGGGTCTATTTGGCTTCCTTGTCAATCAAGAAATACATGCCTTAACACTTGTATTTCTGGATTCTAATGTCTCTAATTGGATTTTACACTATCTGATTAATGAGGTAGTTTATAGGCTACTATAAAAAAATTGATCTTTAAAAATTGAAGAAGGAAATTGTAGACCGTCAGCATTACTGAAGAGTCAAGAAGACACCAAGAATCATAGTGGTCGCAAAACCCAAAGGGGAGGGGGTGGGGTGAGGAAGTGAATTCTAGAAAGAGAGTAAGTCAGTATTGACTGTGACTATCTCAGAAATGCTTCAGATGGCATCCCCCCGCCTCCAGCCCCCCAAATTCCAAGTCTTGAAGTAGATATTTTTCTTTGGTTCTGGCTGGCTGAAGCATTAGTCTTGGGTCACACACTCAGTACACTGATCCAAAAGCTCGACGTGGCGGTGGGCTTGGTGTGCTGGCAGATGACATGGGCTCTGTAGATATCTATTTCCTTAAGAGGTAGCCAATTGAGTCAACAGGTCTTTATAGAAATAAAAATAGAACCAACATACTCATGCATGGCTCATTATAAAATGGCAAACACTACAGAAATTTAAAAACATACGCTTTAATCATTTATTCTTCATTTCTCACTTTCCTTCTGCCAATCAATAACGCTATTTGAGAACTCACTGTGTGGGGATATTGGGGATGAGTGAGCACCACTTTTGGTGTGGGCGAGGGGCTTGGTGCCGACAAGCTGAAAAAAAGATTATATTAGTGTCTGGTAAATGATATAATAAACACTTGCAGGGAAGCACTGAGGAAAGAAGGCTTTATGGAGGAGGTAGCATTGGTTGCTGAATCTTGAAAGACGCAAATTAGTCTGAAAATGACCCATGATCCCATAGAAAACCAATGAAAAATAGATATGTCTTTCTGGAAATTAATATTGATAATCAAATCTGGAGGCCCTAAGAACTTTATCCAGCAGATGTTAGGCAACAGAGCCTTCCACACACTCAAACTTGTTTCCAAACAAAGTTTCTTTGGGATGCATGAGCCATTACTTCAATCACCTTCCATTCCAGCAAACACTAATTCTCCTTCTTCAAATGAACTCAGCTGCTCTGTATGGTCTTCTCCATAGCCACTTGCGCTCTCTTACCCAGGCATTAATTAATTTTGAAGGTCAAGTAGGTGAAAAATAATCTTGCAACAAGATACATTTTTTTAAAAAAGATTTATTTATTTATTTGACACAGAGAGACAGCGAGAGAGGGAACACAAGCAGGGGGAGAGGGAGAGGGAGAAACAGGCTTCCCGCTGAGCAGGGAGCCCCATGTGGGGCTCGATCCCAGGACCCTGGGATCATGACCTGAGCTGAAGGCAGACAACGTCTGAGCCACCCAGGCACCCCATAACAAGGTACATTTTGCTAGACATCCTAAACAAATCCAGTTACAAGCTGACTAATAAAAAATCCAATCAAACTGAATTTCTCTGTTTCCAGATCTTGGCTGTTTGTTTGTTTTTTTAATCTAGGTCTTCAAGCTTAAATTGCATTGGTTTCTCTAGAATTCCTTCCTCTCCCATACCTACATATTCAAATTCCACCTGTTCTTTAGAGCAACAATCTCATCTCCCTTCTATAAGCAAGCATTCCCTGATTACCAATGGCTTCAAGCAGTTTCTCTGTTTCTTCTCTTCTCCCACAGCTTGTTCCTGAACTTCTTCTGTTAGAACTTACTGATTTTCATCCTGTTCTCTTACTATTTACATTTGTGTTTACTATCTTCCATGGTGGACTCTATACTCCCTGAGGGCAAGTAGGACCGTTACCTCTCTTGCTCTGTGCGCTAGAGTTGGGCACTGTTCCTTGAGCAGCGTAAGCTTCAACCAGGTTCTGTTTAATAAACATGATAGATTTGCCCATAATTTTGAGGCTTCATTCTATCAGTGCCATAGAAACTTGCCATCATGAAGATTATACTCTTGCAAAACTCTTAATGAGGAACTGGAAATAGAGATATTTCTTTTGTATCCCTATTACTGTGTTAAAAAAAAAGCTGACTTCCTTCATTTTAGTTTTATTCTCAATCCATCCAAAGGGATTGGATTGTACACCTCCATGATTCACAAATACGTAGAGGCATTTACAACTCCAAAAAATATGCCTGTCTTGTCCATCCTTGAAGGTATCATAGTGACACACTGCAAGTACCGGGACATGGTCCCCTACCAGGTTAGGCTTGTGTGTGTGCCCATTAGAATGCATTTTTGAACTGTCTAATCCTTCTTCATTATCCATTAGCCCAGCACACATATTCTGGGATGAAACTCAAAGTCAATGACTGTTTATCATCATTAGCTCCTCCAAGCAATGATTTACATGCAAGTCCTGATACTGTTCACCATGGCTTCTCTAGCCCATCAGCATCCAGGTTTCCCCTAGAGCATCCTTAAGTGATTCCAGCTTGAGAAGTCCCATCCCAGATTCCAAATGTGGAGGTCCTTGAGCAGCATCTGAGTAGACTAAACAATCTACATTTATGACGTCCCCCCTGGGAACATTACCTCCATAAAGGAAACGACACATGCAAATATACACGGTCAAGTAAACATCCTACTCCTTCCGTAAGAGCACTAAGTATGTGATTTGACATCAGTTTGCCCCTGGGGATGGGGTGCAGGTAGATGACCTCGTAATAGAGTCTTGGTAGTAGTAATTTAGAAAATGGCTGCCAGAATGTCTCTGGCTCACCGGGTGAAAAAAAATTTCCTTTCTCTGGAGCTACATGAATGGTTTTATGTGATAACTGAAAGAGAAGACCATCCAGCAGATTAGAACAGGGACCTAGAAGACAAATCTCTCGGCTCTAACTTTGGCAATGCTGACAATTTGCTGGGTTGATCTTTGAAAAGTATTTGTTCTAATGTTTTAAGGTATCATTTTCTTCCCTAAAAGTACAGGAATATCACAGGGGATTGTGTTTTCTGATTTTTGTAAAAACATATTTCAATCCTAATAATAAATGATTTGGCTCCCATGAAATTTTAAGGTCATCTTCAATAAAGAATTTTATCATCTTTTAGAATTGTGATTACATGGCCCCAGAAATCAGCTTTCAACAACTTGGGAAAAATCCATCCGCTCTGTTTAAAAAGAAAAAACAAAAATAAGCAAACAAAACTGTTAACTTTCACCATGATCCCTATATTTTAAAAGTCTGTGAATCTGTACTTTTAAGCTATATTTAGGAATTATACAAGCAGTGGTGTTCATTTTATTTCACATAATTTTCCCTCTTCTGGTTTAAAATTCTTCATTTGCAGAAATGCAACATGCATTTTGCATATATTTACTCATATATACTCGAGGGTGAAGTTTACAAACTCATCAGGGTAAAAAAGTCCAGGCTCATGTAAAATTTTTAGTGAGATTTGCCTTCACAATTGTCACTTCCACCATTTTATCTTGCCCTCCCCCCTTTTTTTTTGTAGCCCTGTTATCAAAACCTGACCTCAGCCTATGATGTCACTCATTTATATTCTAATGTAAATGTGAGATAATGTATTCACTTTCCTGTTACCTTGTACATCAAACCTGAACTCAAATTTGAAATATTTGCTTCCTGTTAAGGAATTAGATCAGCAGTTGGTAGGTGAGAAATTCCGGGGGTGAGAGTTGGAAGAGGAGGCAAGATGTCTTCTCCAGGATCCTAGAGGTCCTATTTCTAGGATATTGACTATATTCAGCAAAAGAGTGTACCCATACTAACGAGAAACCCCACAATATTCACCTTGTATGTATATTTGTTTGATATTGTTGGGTTGAGTACCTACTGAAAAATAATTACTAAATTTGATAAAAAAAAAAACATTTCCACCAAATTACAAATTTCCAGTGGTATCTGAGAGCTTCATTTTTCTCTTTTTCAGAATTTCTAGGTAATGAGAAGGGACTGCTAGTAACAAAATGGCAAGGGCCAGGGTGACCTCAAAAGCACATGCTCTCAATTCCCATTCCCTGAATCCTGTTAACATTTTACCTCAATTTCCCCTGAGCGAACAGTTTGTGTAGAGACAGGGTTTATCTTCTTTACATTCAGATGGTTGCATTTCCTGCTTAAAATGTTAGCTAGATTGTCTCTGTACCCTGCCTCCCCCCATCTTTTGGTCTCCCAGAAGCTGTCTGCTGCTTCAGGCAAACTTAATGATGGCAGGGCCGCAGAGCCAAAAAAGGAAAAACACCTGTGGCCAGTGTAAAGTTTAGTCCTGAAATAGACAGGCAATGGCCATCACCTGCCTGCTGTGTGAGAGCCCAATCAAGTCTATTCATCACAACTGTGCAGATAAGGGCTTTTTTCACCCCCTCCTTTTTTTTTTTCTTTTTTTCTTTTTTTTTTTTTTTTGCCGTTGTTTTTGTTGAACTGCATGTAATAGGAATAGAACAGAATACAGCAAAGAAATGGTGCCCTCTGCATCTCTGCATGGCCCTGAGGGGCTGTTGTTTAGATACATCCTATGGAAGTGGTCATTCTGTAAAAATGGCTCACGGAATGTTCATTTTGGAAAATAAACTTGGGCTTTCTCTTCAAAAATTCTATTACAAAATTTTCTTTCTGTTTCCTGAGGAAATTATGAAAGAGAAGAGAATGAAGGCTAAGGACAGCTAAATTCAATGAAGACCAACCATGTGTCAGGGAGCATGTCAGCAGGGGTTGACGGGGTGCTCTCCTGTCCATGTCTTGTAATGGCATGAAAAAAAAATAAGGGACAGTGAAAAAATCACACACGTGTGGACGCCATGACAAAAACATATGATTTCATCTTTATCTTTCTGCAATTCTTGACACTTTTTTTTTTATTCCTATCCTTTACTGAACCACTAGCTTCCCTTGGCTTCTATGACTCCCAAGTTTCCCGGTCCTTTCCCAGCCTCCTTCGTTGGCTTTTCTCCATTTCTTTTGCAGGCTCCTTTTCCTCTGCTCATCCTCTTAACTGGTGTTGACCCTAGACCTAAGTCATTTATTCTCTGCACATTGTCCTTGGGAGATTTCATCTCATCCACCACAAACCTTCAAGTAGCTATACATTGACAGCTGCCCAAACAGTCTCTCCACCCAAGATGTCTCTCCTAAGCTCCACACCAATCCATAGGGTGGCTACCTACCACTGTGTTGGCCAATAAGATACCTGTCGTGTAGCTACTGGGGATTTCTTAGTGTGTTCAGCCTTTCCGATAGAAGTGCTGAAGTGCATCCTTTCCAAACTCCTCTTGTATAGAGACTGACATGAGGCTAAAAAGGAAAGAAAAAAACCCCTTGTGAACAAGAAGTAGCCATAAGGAAGAAAGCTACCTGCCAAAAATGAAATAACAATGATAAATAGAACCTGGGACTTTAATGAAATTGTGAAATTACTGCATAAGCTGTGGATTGCCTGCTGTGGACTTCTTACATTGTGGGGAAAATCACTCCTCTCTTTGGTTTTATGCATAGTTATGTATAGAGAGAATTCTATGTACAGTTGCTTATTGTTTTATACCTTTTTTAAAATATTTTATTTGACAGAGAGAGACACAGCGAGAGAGGGAACACAAGCAGGGGGAGTGGGAGAGGGAGAAGCAGGCTTCCCACTGAGCAGGGAGCCTGATGCAGGGCTCGATCCCAGGACCCTGGGACCATGACCTGAGCCGAAGGCAGATGCTTAATGACTGAGCCACCCAGGCGCTCCTTATTGTTTTATACCTTAAATGAGAGAATACCCACTTAAATGAGAGAATCATATTTAACATGGAGGAAATGTTCATGAAAATCGATTATGCATTTTACCACAAAGGATTATCTCAACATATTCAAAATAGGAAAAATTCTTTGGGTCACATTCATCGACTACAATTTAATAGAATCATAAATTAATTATAACAAGCAAGCAATCACCATCATCACTATAACCACACCTCAGCATCCAAACTTACTCAATTGGAAATTGAAAATTATAATTTCTAAGAACTCTTGAATTAAAGAAAAAATAATATTCAAAGTATAAACAGTTTAACAATAAATGGCATTCTACTGTAAGGAAGAGTTTCCTTCCTTCCTTCATTCCTTCCTTCCTTCCTTCCTCTCTTCCTCTATCTGTATATCTATCTAGCTATTTGCATCTATATGGATCCATGAATTCTTATTTTATTCAATGGACATAACCTGTTATAATTATTAATTGTGACCCCAAAATTGTTCTAAATTTGGCCAGTAGGAACTTCTTCAAGTTGTGTATTGTGTATTTCTGACATGATTCTGTTATTTTTTGAACACTTCTTTACTTTCTGGCACAAGATATCCCACACTAATTTTTTTACTTATCCTGCTCTGGCTCTGGAACCAGCCATCTCCCTGGGGCCCCTGGTTCCTTTAATGAGGAATGCTATTTAGAAACCAAGCCGCAGGCTTGCCCATTACTCTGGGAGTGCCATCGCTTCTAGGCCCTTCCAGAAGACAAGATTCACAGTCTTCTGCTTTCTCATATTTGTAACTATTTTTTCTGTCAGTGAGGAACCTAGCTCCATTTATCCATGGTGCATTTATTCATTTCCTCAAGCGTAAGAAGTAGTTTCAGATTGCTATTTGATATATTTGTGAGAAGCAAACCTACTAACTAGAATTCGGTATTTGCTTACAGGTCTTTAATCTTCAAAAATACTAAGGTCATGAAAGACAAAGAAAAATCTCTAGATTAAAGGATTAAAAAAAACATAACAGCTGAATAAAATGAGTAATCTTGGTTTACATCTTGGGCCAGAAAAAAAAGAATATTTGGACAATTAGTGTAATTTAATATGGTTCTAAGATTAGATAATATCACTGAATCGATATTATATTTCAAGATTTGAAAATTTAATTGTGTTTATGTGAGAAGTACTTAGGAATGCAGAGACAAGATGTCTGCAATTTACTGTCCAATTGTTCAGAGGAATATATGTATATACTCAAAGACATATACATATGTTTATGTATGGAAGCATATAGTGAACAATAAAGGAAATGGGGCAAAGTGTTAACAACTGCAAACCTGGATAAGAGGTATAATGCAGTTGTTCATGATATTTTTGTAGTTTGCTGCAAATTTTTAATTATACAAAAAACAAAGTTGCAGAAAAAAAAAAAAAGAAATAGATGACAATGCATGTTCTACATCCCAACCAGTGGTACGCTCCTGGAGAAGTGTGTAAGGAAAATTTATAACTTCAGGAACATGTATTAGAAATAGAGAAAATCTGAATGTGAATGAACTAAATAACAATGAGATAAGCTAGAAAAATATCAAGAAAAATTCTAAATATTAGAACTAGAGATGAAAGATGCAGGAATTAGAGAAACAGGAGAACAAGAACAAAAACAGAAGAGTATATCATAAGTATCAACCAATGAAATAAAAAGTTGGTTCTCTGAAAAGACCAATAAAATGACACATTTTTGATATGACTCATTCAAAAGGAATAGTGTTTGTGCAGGGCAATAGTGTTAGGAGGCATAACTGTAGATAGAGAGATACAATGTTATGTCAGTAAACTTGAAAGCCTAGATGGAACAGATGATAGAATAGGAAAACAAAAATTTCCAAAATTGGCTCAAGAAGACAAGTTAATAGCATGACCTCATAGTCCTAACAAAAATAAATCTAGAAGTTGTAAAAGATGACCCCCCAGTGAAAAGGAAATATTCAGGTTAGTGGAAGACTCAACATTGAAAAATGTCAATTATCCTTCACTGTCATCATAAATTTAACCTTATCTCAATCAAAATTCTATTATCATCTGTCCTGTAACTTGAAAATCTCATTTCTAAATTCATGTGAGAGAGAATGTATATAAATCTAACCAAAATAATCTTGAAAAATAGGAAATATCGAGAGCCATTTTTTTTTGCTTTGTAACTTGCTTCTTTTATTTAATAAGAGCATTTGTATAAGACAAAAATACAGATTAGTATTCTTTTTAATGGCTGTATAGTTTTACATTAAATGGAATCTTAATAATTTTTTTATTATGTTATGTTAATCACCATACATTACATCATTAGTTTTTGATGTAGTGTTCCATGATTCATTGTGTATAACATCCAGTGCTCCATTCAGTACGTGCCCTCTTCAATACCTATCACCAGGCTAACCCGTCCCCCCACCCCCCTCCCCTCTAGAACCCTCAGTTTGTTTCTCAGTGTCCATAGTCTCTCATGGTTCATCTCCCCCTCTGATTTCCCCCCCTTCATTTTTCCCTTCCTGCTATCTTCTTTTCTTTTTTTAACATATAATGTATTATTTGTTTCAGAGGTACAGGTCTGTGATTCAACAGTCTTACACAATTCACAGCACTCACCATAGCACATACCCTCCCCAATGTCTATCACCCAGCCACCCCATCCCCCCATCCCTCCCCCCCCTCCGACTCGAGCAACCCTCAGTTTGTTTCCCGAGATTAAGAATTCCTTATATCAGTGAGGTCATATGATACATGTCTTTCTCTGATTGACTTATTTTGCTCAGCATAATACCCTCCAGTTCCATCCACGTCGTTGCAAACGGCAAGATTTCATTTCTTTTGATGGCTGCATAATATTCCATTGTATATATATACCACCTTTCCAAATATCATACTGAGATGGTGTAGGCTTGTAAGCCCCTTGCAGGCCCAGATCATTTGAGGACTGCACTGAGGTTAAGGTCGGCCAGGCAGGCCTAGGCCAGGAGGAGAAAATGTTCTCTTCCCCTTATCTCATGTTGCAAGTTCTAAATGCCTGGATCAGCAGGAAGTGGCTCTTGCCTAGCTTAAAGTGTATCTTTCTAAACAGAAGTGTTCTTTCTAAAGACAAAGAACATGTTGTCTCCAAAGGAAGGATGGCTAAGAGAATTCTTTATTCTGCAAGCATAAACAGGATGTATTTTGTTCTTATTGAATTTCGTGTATCTTACTTCACGGATGTTGGGTTGATACTTTAAGTATACATTGTTATGTTTATCTGATCACTGCGAGTATATAGCTATGTGAGTAATAAATGGCAGTATGCAGTTGCAAGTGCTGCCTTTGCTCTGCATCCCCTGTGTCCTGGTGATTTCGTAGACCCTTACCCAGGGACCCCAACGCACTAGACGTTGACAATTGGCGCCCGAACAGGGACCCTGAAGGACGTTCAGGAAGGGTGAGTAACTTAATTAAGTACAGGGTTATGGGACAAGAAACTTCTACTCCTTATGTTCGAATGCTGAAGCATTCACTTGCTGTCTATGGCATTACTGTCGCTTCTAATGATATTGAGCTGTGTTTGAAGGTGGTTCGAGAATGGAACCCTTGGTTTCCAGAGGAGGGAACCTTAGACATGGATAATTGGCGGCGAGTTCGACATAATGTCGAGAAGGCAATGAGACAGGGAGAAAAAATTCCCGTGCGGTTTTGGTCTATTTGGTCGATTATTTTTACAGTGCTTAAAGCGATGGAGGATGACCGCACGGTCGAAGACTTCCATAAGGAGATGGCTCCTTCTATACAAGACCTCCCTCTAGATACGGATGAGAAAAGGGCGATAGAGAAAGATACCTTTAAGCTTACACCATCCCGTGAGCCTAGTGAGTGTGGTAATGAAGAACCAAAACCGAAAGTAAAGTGGGATCCCGAGGTGGAGCGTGTATTGAAGGTTTTTCAGCAGGTTATGGCTATGACGGAGGAGTCTAAGAAACCCTCTAGGAAGCCCTCTGCTCCGCCTTTGCCGTCTGTACCAGCTCTTTCTTCTAAAAATCCTTTCCTTTCTGCTGCTTTAGCTGAGCTTGATGCGCTAGAGGATAGCGATGATGAGGGTGGCGCAGCTAATTCTGTCTTTGCTTTTCCTGTTCTCAGGCCTCCCCCAATCCAGGGGGTGGCACAAGCACCATATTATGAAGGAATAGGTATAGAAGATATTGGTCGCTTGAAAAAGGCAGTGTCTTTATATGGACCTCAATCACATTATGTTAAGGAGCTAGTTAATAGTCTAGCTCGACATTATAACAATTTTTCTCCTGAGGACTGGAGGGTCCTCTGTTGGGCTCTTTTAAAGGAGCCTGAGTATCTGCAGTGGCAGATGTGGTTTTCTGAACTTTGTATGTATGTACATGTGGTAATAGATACATATTCTCAATTTATATGGGCCACAGCACAAAGTGGCGAAACTGCACAACATGTTATCACCCATCTCTTAGAAACTTTTGCTGTGATGGGCTTACCATCTATTATTAAGACGGACAATGGACCTGCGTATGGCAGTAAAAAATTTCAAACCTTTTGTAAACAATATGGTATAATGCACAAAACAGGCATTGAGTATAATCCCCAAGGGCAAGTCATTGTAGAACGTGCGCATAGTACTTTAAAGTTGCAAATTAAAAAATTAAAAAGGAGGAAAAAGGACCATATTTTAGCATTCACTCAATCTCATGCGCGTTCTATTTTACAACAAGCACTGTTTACATTAAATTTCTTGAATCTTCCGCAGGGAGATATCCTGTCCCGAGCAGAAAAACAGTTCATAGAGGGAGAGGTCGCTCCCCCTCCATTAAATGAACATATATGGCTTAAACCAACCGCAGATGCAGAATGGCAACCGGGGCTATTGCTTTATAGAGGGAAGGGTTATGCTTATGTCTCCACAGAGGATGGACGGACCTGTTCCTGGCTCCCCGCGCGATGGATCCGGTCGAGGGCCAATTCGAACGGCACCGTATCCCACCAGGCGACGGATGGGGAATCCAGACCAAGATGAACTTCCGTTACAGGCCATGGCATATCTGAATTTGGGAGGACGACGTCGCTGTCGGCAGATATTTGCTACTGCTTTGCCAACTTGGGGGCAAATTAAAAAGCTTAGTGGGGAAGGGCAAAAAATCCTGCAGCGAACGGGGAAGGCTTGTACGCCTGACAAATTATTCTTGGCTATGTGTGCCTTGCTTACTGTATCATCCTCTGCTGAGGCGACAAATGTAAGCTATTGGGCCTATATACCTAATCCACCTATGATGGAACCTGCACCTTGGGGAAGTGCAGATATTCCTGTCTATACCTCCCCTGTGATACTTTCGCCTCCTTGGAAGAATCTTACTTATCTTAATCAGGATGATGGCACCTCATTTAATTTTTCATACAAAGGGGATGGTCCTTACATTTGTCTGGGCCCATCACCTTGTGCCGAGATGAATTGGCAGAACTGGATCCTGCCGGGGAATAGGTCTAATGGATCCCGAACTCATTTACAAAGAGTTGAAGCATGGTCTCTTAACATGACATGGGGAAATGTTACATTTGCTGAATTCCCCTCATTTCCTGCCTGTCCTGATTTCACTTATATCAGACTGGCCTATGAACCATTTGTGTGGCAGGAATGTGTTGGAAAATTCGTGAAATTTTATAAGAATTTACTTATGTGGGGACCATATGGTCAATTTCTTCGGAATTGTTCCGAATGGAATAAGACATGTTGTGATTTGTCCTTATCCTACAGGATGCCACCACGGAACAAATGGAATGAATCAATGGTGAATCATCAGTTGATGGCCTGGGGAGATGGTGGCATCGCAGATCCTCGTATAGCACATCAGAAATTTCCTGACCATATCCAAACGCACTTATGGAAAATTGCAGCTGCGCTTAAGACTGTTAGACTTTATGAGGGAACTTTTTCTGGCACAGTGAATTCTGCATCGACTTATAATTTCACCTCATTTAAAGAGAGAAATGTAACTGCATGCGTACTTTTACCATATCTATTTCTGATAGGGAATTTTAGCTTTGATAACGGTATTAACTGTACCAATTGTCGACTATATTCTTGTATTAATAGCTCTATAGAATTTGACTCCAGATATTCTCTTATGATTTTACAGCAACGTTCTCACATTTGGCTTCCGGTAGATCTAGAACGACCATGGGCTCAAAATCCTGTAGATGTCTTAGTATTGGAATTTTTTAAAAGGGTACTAAAGTGCACCAAGCGTTTTCTCGGTATTGTTGTGGCAGTCATTTTAAGTTCAATCGCAGTCACCACTATAGCTACCGTTTCAGGCATAGCTTTACATACATCTTTGCAAACTAAGCATTTTGTGGAAGACTGGCACCATAATTCTCGGGATCTTTGGCTTTCACAAACCATGATTGATACTCGCTTACAAACACAAATAGATGTCCTCAGACAGACGGTGAGCTGGTTAGGGAAAAAGGTTTTGACACTAGAGAGGCAAATTTGGCTGCGTTGCGATTGGAATTCCACAACCTTTTGTGTTACCAATTTAAAATACAATGAGTCGCAGCACGAGTGGAGCATCATCCAAAGTTATTTAGAAGGTAATTCCTCAGCTACTGACATGATCAATGACCTACACACGAACATTCAGGAGGTATTTGGCAGACCATTTGAGACTGAAGATGCCGCTACGTTGGCCAATTTACTTCTTAAGCAACTTGAGGGACTAGATCCAAAAGGTATTATTCAGAGTTTGGGGCATACTGCCGGAGGAATGGGATTTGTATTGTTGATTGTTATCTTATGCTTTATGCTGTTGCATTTTTGCTATCTAAAGCCTTCCCAGAATTCTATGGCCATCCTTTGGAGGGCACTTTTATTAAAACAAAAGAAAAAAGAAGGAATTGAGATGGTGTAGGCTTGTAAGCCCCTTGCAGGCCCAGATCATTTGAGGACTGCACTGAGGTTAAGGTCGGCCAGGCAGGCCTAGGCCAGGAGGAGAAAATGTTCTCTTCCCCTTATCTCATGTTGCAAGTTCTAAATGCCTGGATCAGCAGGAAGTGGCTCTTGCCTAGCTTAAAGTGTATCTTTCTAAACAGAAGTGTTCTTTCTAAAGACAAAGAACATGTTGTCTCCAAAGGAAGGATGGCTAAGAGAATTCTTTATTCTGCAAGCATAAACAGGATGTATTTTGTTCTTATTGAATTTCGTGTATCTTACTTCATGGATGTTGGGTTGATACTTTAAGTATACATTGTTATGTTTATCTGATCACTGCGAGTATATAGCTATGTGAGTAATAAACGGCAGTATGCAGTTGCAAGTGCTGCCTTTGCTCTGCATCCCCTGTGTCCTGGTGATTTCGTAGACCCTTACCCAAGGACCCCAACGCACTAGACGTTGACAATCATACCATATTAGAACATCATGACAAGAGTAGCACTGATACATAAAAAATACATCAGTGAAAAATAATAGAAATCAGACACAGATCTGTATATACATGGAAATGGTGTCTATTTTGCATGCAGTGAAAAAAGATCAAACAACAAAATCCCAAATAGATTACAATTCTAAATTTACAAAAAATAAATTGTAAATCTGTTCAAAAGAACTGTGGCAAAATGTGTTCAGAAACTTGGAATAGGATAGGTCTTCAAAAACAAGGCATACATTGAAAATATCTTTTATGAAGAAGGCTGATATATTTTATATTTGAAGAAAATATCAATAAGATAAATGATACAAAAAAAACCCTAAAAAATTTACAAGACAAGTACAGATTGGGAGTATGTTTTCATTGTTTGTAACTGAAAAGGATTAAAAACCAGAATGTATTTTTAAACTCCTAAAATTACTAAGAAAAAGCTAATGAACCCAAATGAAAATGGGGAGAAAATGTGAACAGATCATTTACAGAATAAGAAATACACATGGGTGACAAAAACTTAAACCGCGCCATTAATGACCAGGGAAATGCCAAAGAATACAATGAGATTGACAGTAACTACGAAACTTGATAATATTAAGAGGTGGTGAAATGTGAGGAAATGGGTATTTTTAATACTATCCATGAAAATCAATTCATATAGTCACTTTGATATGGTATTTCTGAATCTTTCGACACTAAATAAATGAAGAATTCTCTTTGACCCAGGATTTCCCCTTCTCATTATCTAATCTTGGGAAATATGTGTATGTGTGCATAAAGAGGCTCATGCAGTGATATCTACTGCAGCACTGTTGTGACAGCAACTAAATTTAGGGAGTTAAGGTTCATCAGAATTAGAAGGAAAAAAAATACCAGACAATGGAATTTCATGTGTAATTTGGGCCATATGTGGTAAATTTATATAAGCAATATAAAAGGATTGTCAGGGCATATTGAGTGATAAAAGCAAGCTACAGAAGAATAAATATGGTATAATACAATTTATTTAAAAAATACTCATGCAAAATAAAACTATATACAACTAAACATCACTGTGTGTACATGTGTAGAAGAAATGCCTATACCAAACTGATTTAATGAACAAAAAAAGTCTTTGATTTCCTTAGGGAAAATATAGAAACAGAGATGATGATTAAGGATGACATAACTCCATCTGTATTGTTTACATTTTTTTACATTTATTCAAATGGCACTGTTGTAATTGAATTTTTTTCAACTTTTAAAAAGAAAAACAGAAGGAAGCTATTTGTTCTGCAGCTCTAACTAACCATGTGTATTATATCCACATAAATCAGTTAAAGGTCCCAAAGGTCACTTGCTCTGGTGAATTATCACACAATTGTTGTCATTTACACAACTCCTTCCATCCATTCATCCAAACATAAATGCCTACATACATGTATGTGCAGCTACTTTGATTGAAAATTAATGTTTAAAATAATCATGTATGCTTAATTTTATGTAATACTTAAATTCCTAAGAAGTTGAACTTAAAAAGCTTCTTCTTAAATTGAATCATATTTTCAATGCAGTAACAGAGTACAATTATAAAAAAAAAACAAAACACACGCTATGGTGAATTATTTTGTGAAGTGAACAAACACTCCACCAAATGCTTGCCTTATAAATGTGAAATTTATACATCAACTTGACTTAATAGAAGATAGCCCTGCAGGTAACTTCGCTCTCCCTGTTCCCTGCCTTTCAGCTAAAGTATAGCTAATTTATACAGATTATTTTTATTATATTCTTGGACCAGTTGATTTTTATAAAAAGCACTGTCAGAATGCAGCCCTATCATTTAAATACCAAATATCCTCCACAGATTTCTTTCTGAATCATCAAAATCTCCCTGGAAAACTGTGTGTTTCGGGGCAATTGCTATATTAGTTTTCATATTTTAATTTTCTTGCCAAATATTTAAATATATTTGATAACTACCAATGCAAGCTGAAGGATTTTAAGAATGTGTTCAAGGGGATTATATTAGAGATTTCAGAGTAACTTGCAGATCTAGAGGGGTTTCCAAGGCTAAATGAATTCTTAGCAGGTTTATGAGAAAACCTTTTGGAAATAATTTGTAAGTTTATCTGTTAATCAGCAAATCTGATTTCTACAATATTGCCCACAGTGAATTTTTCATGGCTGTGATGCTTAGTTAAGAATGATAAATTTTAATTATAGATTTTTATTATTTTTGTTTAAGAAAGACAAGATCCAAGAATAGAAGATATGCTTTAAAGGAAAAGGTCATCAAATTTCATCCTCTTTAAAATACAGGCCTTTGGGTGCCTGGGTGGCTCAGTTGGTTAAGCGTCTGCCTTCGGCTCAGGTCATGATCCCAGGGTCCTGGGATCGAGTCCCACATCAGGCTCCCTGTTCTGTGGGGAGCCTGCTTCTCCCTCTCCTTCCCACTTGTGCTCTCTCTCTCACTATCTCTGTCTCTCTCTCTCTCAAAAAATAAATAAAAATATAAAAAATAAAAAATAAAAAAATAATAAAATACAGGCCTTTTCCTATCAATAGCCAAATCCCAGGAGACCTTAGTGATGCAAATCATATGTTTTGCCACCTTGTGGTAGTTAGAGGTAAGTCAAATATAGATTAGTATGAAAGGCCAGCAGACACCTGGACAGGTGAAAGATAATGCCCAAGTCTGGTTGTAGGATCCAATGTATTTTCTTCTTAAATATCATCCTTTTTCTCTCTCCGAAATCTGTTGATAGCTGCATCCTTAGATACAAGGGGAAAAGCTATGGTTCAAGCTCTAAACTTTTCTCAGGGATGAGGAAAAATAACCAAAACCAAGTGAGATAAAAATCTACATCCACAAAGCCATTTTTATAATCCATTTGAAGTGTTTTCATTATTATATGAAAGAGAAAAGCACAGAGAAGGGAATAATACAAATGAGAACAAATTATAGGAAATTTAAATTTGACCAGTCACATGACCAAGAAATATTTTTGAATGCCCACTGGAAGTCCGTAAAAATGTTTTTGTGTTTCCCTTAAAAGTGAAAGGCTGTCGCCATTTACTTCTTACACTTGCCTAACAAAGTACAAAGGTAAACCTACCTACACAATAATTTGCCTTCACAGTTTGGGGGAAACTAGTTAAAACATCTCAATAATCATACAGCAAGAAAATATGCACACAAAATTAACATACAGCAAGTATAAAATAGAAAATGGAAGTGCCTCATAATTCCATGCTCAAAAGAGAGCAAATGCAAATGGTTTGATATATATTCAGCCAGATGTTTTTCAAAGATAAAGATAGGGATATATAGATAAGTAGCTCATGTATATTTTCTTTCAATTTATCCTTTACTTTTCAGAATTCACTGTGAGAGTACTGTGCAGGGGAGAAGACAATGTCTTTAAAAAGCTGAAAGAAGCAGATTAGGTTGGGAGATAAAGCATTCCAGGCAAACTGAACAATGCCACGTAAAGATTTTTTGGAATTAGCTGTTCGGCCAATCTAGAAATAGAAATAATTATACAATGGCACATTCCTTTGGAATGCCTTGATCTTTCCCGATTACTTCGGCTAAACACATACAAATTGAACCTCGCAACTATTGACCCTTTTCACTAGTAGGGCATTTGAGTCTTTTTATTTAACTGTACTCAAAATCCCAATACATTCATAAAGGAGGGGAAGCAAAAGCATATAGTAGGAGCTGCCAGATCATAGGCACTCAGTGAATGTTGGTTAAGGTACCAAGATGCAATGGACTCCTGGATAGGGTTGGAGATTGACAAGGTTTCAAGGAGGACAGTTTTGCTTTTAGCCATTCTAGCTTGTTCTGAAGTTGTTTATTTAAATTCCTACCTCTGATGGCTGAGTAATATTCCATTGTATATATGGACCACATCTTCTTTATCCATACATCTTTTGAAGGGCATCTCGGCTCTTTCCACCATTTGGCTATTGCAGACATTGCTGCTATGAACATTGGGGTGCATGTGGCCCTTCTTTTCACTACATCTGTGTCTTTGGGGTAAATACCCAGTAGTGCAATTGCTGGGTCATAAGGTAGCTCTATTTTTGAATTTTTGAGGAACCTACACACTGTTTTCCAAAGTGGCTGTACCAACTTGCATTCCCACCAACAGTATAAGAGGCCATCAGAAAGGGTGAATACCTAACTTTTACATCAACATGGATGGGAGATTATGCTAAGTGAAATAAGTCAAGCAGAGAAAGTCAATTATATGGTTTCACTTATTTGTGGAACATAAGGAATAGCATGGAGGACATTAGGAGAAGGAAGGGAAAAATGGGGGGGGGGAATTGGAGGGAGAGATGAACCATGAGAGACTATGGATTCTGAGAAACAAAGAAGGTTTTAGAGGGGAGGGGGGAGGGGGGCTGGTTAGCCCGTTGATGGGTATTAAGGAGGGCACGTACTGCATGGAGCACTGGGTGTTGTACGAAAACAATGGGTCGTGGATCACACATTAAAAACCAATGATGTATTGTATGGTGACTAACATAACATAATAAAATAAAAAAAAAATTCCTACCTCTGAATCTCCACATTTTTCATTTTTCTCATCCATAATATAAGAATAATCACCTTCCTGATATGCCTTGCAATGATTTTGTGATGTCTAAATCATGTTAAAATAAACCAATCTATGCCTAAAAATTTTAAAAATGAATTATATATGATGGTATGAACTGAGTGCCCCTTCTTCTTTGGATAAGAAATGTATCGATAAGAGTCAATTTGGGGATAACCACATTATTCCTCAAACTGAACCATCACTGGTTCTCATGAAAATGGGCTCAGGAAGGAAGTGATACTTCAAGCTAGGTCTCAGTAATGTCAGGATTTCTACTTATGAGGAGTAGCTTTGAAACAGAAATGTACTTGCTCATTTAAGACTGGATTGTGTGCCACTGCAGTAAAGTAAATGCGTATGTTTCTTTTATCACAAAGAAAAATTAAGTCCATTAGAAGCTACAAGAAAATCAAATATGTATAAAAAATACTTGGTCCAAATATGACTGTGTGGAGGTTTAAAAAAAAAAAAGTGTAGTGGATGCTGAGAGGTACCACCCGATCCCTCTTCAGGACCAAGGCACTCATTCCGGCAGCAATGAGGAGAGTTTAGCCAAAGTTAAGCCCCCTCTTCTTCAAAGGCAGCCCGGTCTATGTGTGACCCCCTTACTTCCTTCAGTCCAGGACAGCTCCACAGGACCATTGCAGCTTCAGAGCTGGGGTTCTGATTCGCAGTTCAATTTCTCTCTCTGCCCCATCCTGTTTGACTCACACTCTCTCAGGTATTGTTCTGGAGAGCACTCCCTAATAAAGTTCCTGCATATAAATCTCCTTCTCAGAATGGTTTTTTAAGGAACCCAATCGAAGACTAGATGCCAGTCGACTTTGACATTAGGAGCATTTTCCTTTTCAGTGGCTCATTTGAAGTGGAGAATAAATAAATATTATCTAAATTTAACAAATCAAAAAGTGCAGTAAAATCCGATTATTTGGCATCATGAAAGAAATAAACATAGAAATTGCTAAAACCTTTGTTGAACTCTGAAATAGAAGAAACTAGTTTTTTGTTATAGACCTTCTGTACACGCAATATGCATGGGCTTCTTTGAATTGTTTAAGGATAGGAACCTGTAAAAAATGCACATGTCTGGGCACCTGGGTGGCACAGTTGGTTAAGCATCTGACTCCTGGTTTTAGCTCAGGTCATGATCTTGGGGTCATGAGATCGAGCCCTGCATGGGGCTCTGTGCTCAGTGTGGAGTCTGCTTGAGTTTCTCTCTCTCCCTCCCCTCCTGTCCCTCCCCTTTCTCTCTCTCTCTCAAATAAGTAAATAAATCTCTCCAAATATATAATGGAATCACTTAAAATTTGGTTTAAAACAAACAAGCAAAAGGCTACCAAATCTCCAAACAAGGAAGGAGGTCAACCTCATGACCCTAAACATCAAAACATGGCAGCCAAGAAAGAGAAGTCTGTAGTATGATCTTGTCTCATAAAACTTGAATCTTCTGCTTTTCAACCCTCAAGTTCACAATTTCATAAACACTATTCATGGAAAAAGATGAATTAAAAAAAAATGAAAATTCTCCCTAATCTTTGCCCTCCAAACTCACACTCACCTTGATTTGAAGAAAAGTGCAATAAGAAAGTGAATCAAGACTATGAAGAGAAAGCCCTGTGCGTAGAAGCTTTTTCTACCATCCTCCTGTCAAAAGCTGTCTGATTCACCATTTTTAAAGCCTTCAGGCTGAGAGGAGAGAAAGAGTCAAAGCTTAGTGATATCTCTCCTTAAAAAAAGAAAACACATTCCTGATTAGGGAAGTGAAACTTAGTACCAAATACTTAACAATGTTTCAGGAGAAAAAGCAGAGTCCAGGTCATCCTGGAAAGGGAAGAAACAGCCCAGGTGAGCCATAGTTTCCCCACCAGTATATTCTCTCTCTCCCTCTCTTCCTCTTTCCCTCTCCTTCTCTCCCTCTCCCTTTCTCCCTCTCTCCCTCTCTCTTTCTCCACTGTAGGGCTACACAGATGAGGAAAAGACACAATGCACAGTCCTTGAACTATAACTTGAAGGCAAAAGAAACAGACCTCAGATAAAATAGTGTGCTTAGGAAAATGCACCCACATGTATCAACCAATGAGATCTTGAGAAAACTTCCCATGTTAAGCAAGAAAAAGTTGAAAACAAATGGTATGAGAAATAGTCTGAAAAAACACAGCAGGAGGAGGAAAAAGAGGAAGGAAAGAGGGAGGGAAAGAAGGGAAAAATGGAGGAAGAGGGGGAAAGAAGAGTGAAGAGAGAGAGGGAGGGTGAGAGGTAGTAAATAGAATGCAAAAGGACTGTGAAGAACCTATTCACAGTTGGTTTAACATTCAAAAATCAATCCATGTAATTCACCATATTAACAAACAAACAACAAAAAAAGAAAAACCATTTGATCAGAATCATCTCAATAGAGGCAGAAAAAAATCATTTAACAAACCCTAGAACTCATTCATGTTAAAAGGCTCAGCAAACAAAATAGAAGTGATCTTCCCTAAGATGCTTTACTTCTTTAACCGTTTTAGAGAAATGACCCCGAAGATGAATGTTAGGAAGCATAACAAAGGAAGAAGACAAGAAGGAAAGGCAGGCATTACCCAGTGCACCTGAATTACTCCTCATTCCTAGGTACACTTGCAGGCCATGGCCTTGTTAGAAGGAACATTCTTTTCTCACCAATGTGGGTCAATGGATTAATTCAAAAGGTCTTATGGGTTGAAACAATACAAAACTCACTAGGATAATAAATGGCTTACTCTCATTTTTTCGAATTCTCTAGACCCTTAGACTGACTCTCCATTTTCTCCTTCTTTTGAACCTCAATAATATTTATATCTCCCTTTCTTTGGCCACTTTTTAAATTTTTATTTGTATCAATAATTTTATCATTCTATTCAACTCTAAACCCTTGAAAACAGAGTTCTGGATTGATCATCTTTGTGTTTCCCCAGAGCGGGGATGAGAGCCCTTCTCATAGTTGTTGCTCAATAACTACTTGGTAAGTAAAATTGAATCAAATGGCATTA
Source organism: Mirounga leonina (assembly GCF_011800145.1). Taxonomy (NCBI): domain Eukaryota; kingdom Metazoa; phylum Chordata; class Mammalia; order Carnivora; family Phocidae; genus Mirounga; species Mirounga leonina. The sequence continues at coordinate 23,435,060 of NW_023270268.1, forward strand.
TGAGGGACAGAGCCCTGAACTAGAAATAAGAGGTCTTGAATTCTAAGACTGACTCAGTCATTAACTAGGTACAGGACCTTGTAGAAGCTTCTGTCTCTCTGGGTTTCAGTTTCCTTTTCTCTTAAATGAAGGAGTTAGAATTAATTGCGAGGTCTTAAGATTCCTACCAGCAGTAAATCTGTTTTGTTATGAATTTTCAAAGATAAACTTAAAAATGACTTTTTGGGCACCTGGGTGGCTCAGTTGGTTAAGCGACTGCCTTCGGCTCAGGTCATGATCCTGGAGTCCCTGGATCGAGTGCCGCATTGGGAGCCTGCTTCTCCCTCTGACCCTCCCCCCTCTCCATCTGACCCTCCCCCCTCTCTCTCTCTCATTCTCTCTGGCTCAAATAAATAAATAAAATCTTTAAAAAAAATGACTTTTCTTTTAGATACATGAAGGGTGCTTGTTTTTGCTGGATGTTGTCTTCGCTGTAAAGACAGGTTGGGGAAGAAGCAACCTAGGAAATAGATCCCTGATGGGAACGTTAGCAGTGACCTGCCCAGGTGTTTAAAGTAGGACACCCTCTGGGTGCCCCCACAGGCCTGTGGTGAGGCTGAAGATCAGAGGAACTAAGAAATTCGGAGAAGATAAGAGCATCACAGGTGTATCTACAGTTAAAGAGTTCTGTGCTGTGGATCACTATAAAGTCTGGAGGGGAAGAAAGGAAGCTGCCAGACCAATACACCATTTTTAGAGACTGAGTTTACACAGGAACAGTTGCCAGTGTGGGTCTGGCCTAATGATTTTATCTCATTCTCTGTCTGACTTCCCTCCAGTGAATCTTGTAAGGGAACCAGCTACCTGATCCTTTAATCCTGCTAACATTTTAAAAAAGAAGATTCAAATTAGTTTTGCTTATTCCAGATGCTTTATATGCAAATGAACTTTAGAATTGGTGGCAACTAAAATGTGAAGCAGACTCCATGATGGGTTGGAGGAAATACTCCCACCTGAAAACCCTCCCAAAACAATGAGATGACTCCCTTCTCCTTGTTGCTCATGGCTCCTTTCTCAAGGGAATTCCAGAATCTTCCAGATATCCACTGTGACTCTCTGATCCCAAGGAGGAACTCCTCAGATTCCTTTTATCTATAACTGGCTTCAACTTTCCCCGAACAACATGTGGATCACTATCCCTGCCTTCCATAAATAGCATTACCTATGCAGTATTAATCAGAGTTTGCAAGTCAAATATTAAGATCATTCCTTGGGGTAATCCAATGGTACAACTTTGCCATTTTATTTTCCCCTTTGCAACTCTAACTAGACAAGGGAAACTAAAACACTGAGCTAGGAATTATTTATTTAAAGCCTCAATCCAACACGCACAGACCCTGAATAAAGATTGCTCACTCTCCCTTATAATAAAGAAAAGTGGCATCTTAATGTGGAGTGGTGTGGAGCCTCAGCCTTGCCCGTGGGCCAGCTCTTACATCCTCCCATGTAGCCTGGCATCTGCCCTCTAGCATTCCCGTGTTGCTTGGCTCCAAATGGAAGTGCTCTTAATTTCAAATGATTTATTGGGGACAAGTGGGAGCCCTGTCTGATCTAAGTCTGTTTGTATTTGGTTTCCTGCATCTCAGGGGTGATTTTAAGACAATATCTTATGTTGTAAAGGAGGGATAGGAAAAAGAGCAATACCCACCTGCTGTTGGGCTAGAGCTCGCTGGTGTTTTATGCAGCTGTGGGGTGCCATTTTCTATAGCAATGAAAAGAAAGAGTGTCAACTCTGAGGACAGCAGCTAAATGATCGACTGGTAAGGGAAATTTGTGCAATCTCCATCAAGTTCTTTATTGAAGGGCAGTTCTGTTGGACTGTTCAAAGAACAGGGGGCTAGGGCTAAGGACTCCATCATGGCGGACAGGGTTACTGACCAGTTTCTCTGTTGTCCTGTTCCTACAGCGCTCACTTCCATTAAACATGTTCTAGACTATACAGAAATTACATTTTTTAAAAGATTTATTTATTTAGTTTTAGAAAGAGAGAGCATGAGCAGGAGGGGCAGAAGGAGAAGGAGAGTCTTAAGCAGACTCTGTGCTGAGTGTGGAACCTGACATGGGGCTCGATTTCATGACTCTGAGATCATGACTTGAACTGAAACCAAGAGTCAGGCACTTAACCAACTGTGCCACCCAGGCACCCCCAGAAATCACATTTTTTAAATGTTTGTTTTCGGCATTTCCTAGGAGCTACTCACAGGAAAGGGACTGTATTTGTATTCTATTGATTCTCCACAGTGCCAAACAAATAGTAAATACTCAAGAAAAATGTTAAATAAATGGGTATGTGTGTGAATGAAAAAACCTTCTCTTTTTCCAGCTAAAGCAGGTGTACCCTTATGGGAAAAGATGTTGTATTTAAATGGTGGCATCTAATGGGAATATATTACATGACCTCTTACTACCTGTTTTCTTTATAAAATATCAGATGAAAAGATTAAAGCAGCACTGTCTAATATAACTTTTGGTAGTATTGGGAATATTTTATATCTGTAAAGTCCAACACAGTAGTCACTAGCCAACTGTGGCTACTGAGTACTTGAAATATGGCTAGTGTGACTGAGGAAATGTATTTTAAATTTTATTTAATTTTAATTATTTTAAATCTAAATAGCCACATGTGACTTATAGTTACTATACTGCATAGCACAGGTCTAGAGACATCCTCAGGAAAGATGGAAAAAAAGAAAAGTATATTGCTTTTTGATGCTTTTCAGAGGGAAAATGTGTGTGTGTGTGTGTGTGTGTGTGTCTGGGTGAATATGATATATATGTGTATGTGGTGTTCATCATCAGGTTAGTATCAGGTTCATCAACAATATGGCAAAATACGTCAGGGGCATGGTCTTCAGAATAAGCCAGACCTCAGTTTGAGCCTTTGGCTGTGCCACTTACTAGCTATATGACCTTGAATAACTCATTGTTATTATTGGAATGTGAAATTGCCCTGCCTGCCAAACATGTCAGGATGGAAACCTTAATTTTTTGAAGAAGGTATGATGGGTTGTTGACCTTATTCTAAAAACAAGTTGCCAGTGAGGTCCCTGGGCCATCCTAACTGCAGACAATATTGACAGTGACATCATCAAGATGGTGACATAGGTCATTCCTGACCTCAGTCCCCTTAATGAGAAGACAAACTAGGAACTCTTCATAGACATGACACCACTGTGAAAATCCCAAAACCCAGTGGTGAGGCTGAAGCACCCACCCCGGACCACAGAGACAGAGAAAAGACTACATTAGAAGAATTACAGGAGTGGCTACACTTTGACAGAATGGCCCTTCCTCCAGGCCAACATGGCATTGTATTGAGAGGGGCCCCCTGGGCCTTTGGTTCCTCCAGTGGGGAAAAAAGAGAATCCAAGGTGGACATCCAGCTCACCCAGCATTAGAAGACATTTTCCCAGAGGTCCACTTGAGTCTCACCTCACAGGGATCACTGTGGGACACAGGAAGACTCTACCACTGGGGATCAGATAGGGATGAAGAAGAGGGGCAGGGATTATAGCCACTAGCACTCAGATCTTGGTGAATGATGTTCTTGCCAGCAGCAGAACCCAAGCAGAGATCCCAGCCAGCAGCACTGGGCATCTGAAGAGCTGAGCAGGTGGCCTCATCTGGCCAAGGAACTCAACTAGCAGTTCTGCCTAATTTGAGTCCCCAGTCAAGGGGCCATACTGACTGTAGAGCATGGTCTACTTGCTCCACCTGGGCAGGAAACCAAATTTGCAACCCACCCAACTCCTATCAAAAACCTCCCAAAAAAGAAAAGTCTAGGACCAGATGGATTTACTGGTGAATCCTACCAAATATTTAAAAAGAATTACTACCAGTCCTCCTTAAACTCTTCTAAATAATTGCAGAGGAGAGGATACTCCCAAATTCATTATATGAGGCTAGCATTCACCTGATGCCAAAGCCAGATAAGGATGCTCTAAGAAAAATATTGGCCAATATTTCTGATGAATATAGATGTAAAACTTCTCAACAAAATACTATCAAACCTAATTCAACAGCACATTGAAAGGATCATGCTCGGGGCACATGGGTAGCTCAGTCGGTTAAGCAGCCAACTTGATTTCAGCTCAGGTCATGATCTCAGGATCCTGGGACTGAGCCCTCTGTCAGGCTCTGTGCTCATCAGGGAGTCTGCTTGAGGATTCACTCTCCCTCTCCCTCTGCCCCTTCCCTCTGCTCATGTTCTCTCTCTCTCTCTAAGATAAATAAATTTTTAATAAAATACAATAAAATAGAAAGATCATGCTCCATAACCATGTGGGATTCATCTCTGGGATGCAAAGATGGATCAATATACCATCTTTTTATTACCTCACATTAATAAAATGAAAGATAAAAATTATATGATCATCTCAATAGTTTCAGAAAAAAACACTTGAGAAAATTCAACATCTATTCATGAAAAGAACTCTCAACATATTGGGTATAGAAGGTGGGTACCTCAACATAAGAAAGGCTATATATGACAAACCCACAGCTAATAGCATACTCAGGGGTAAAGGTTGAAAGCTCTTCCTCTAAGATCAGGATCAAGACGAGGGTGCCCAGTCTCACCACTCCTATTCAAGCCAGTACTGGAAGCCCTTGTCACAGCAATTAGGAAAGAAAAAGGGGGGATAAACGTCCAAATTGGATGAGAACGTGTCAAATTGTCTCTTTGTAGATGACATTCTTATATATAAAAAATCCTGAAGACCACCAAAAGACTGTTAGAATTAATAAATGAATTCAATAAAGTTGCAGGATATGAAATCAACATAAAAAATCTGTTGCATTTCTAAACACTAATAATGAACTATCAGAAAGAAAAATTAAGAAAACAGCGCCATTTACAATAGCATCAAAAACAATAAAATACTCAGGAATAAATTTAACCAAGGAAGTGAAAGATCTGTAAACTGAAAACCATGAGACATTGATGAAAGAAATTGAAGAAGACACAAATAAATAGAAAGATACCCCTTGCTTATGGATTAGAAGAATTATCATTACTAAAATGTCCATACTGCCCAAAGCTATCTATAGATTCAATATAATTCTTATGAATATTTCAATGGAATATTTTATAGAAATAGAAAAAACAATCCTAAAATTTGTATGAAACCATAAAAGACCTCAAATAGCTGAAGCAATCCTGAGAAAAACAAAGTGGGAGGCATTGCACTTCCTGATTCCAAACTATGTTACAGAGCTATATTAATAAAAACAGCATGGTACTGGCATAAAAAAGACTTAGATAAATGGAACAGGATTGAGAGCCCAGAAATAAACCTGTGCATATCCAGTCAACTAATATTTGACAAGGGAGCCAAGAATACTCACTGGGGAAAAACAGTCTTGAAAATGGTGTTGAGAATACTGGATACTCACATGCAAAAGAATGAAATTGGACTCCTATTTTCCACCACTCATAAAGATTTACTACTTGAAATGGATTAAAGATTAAATGTAAGACCTGAAACCATAAATTCCAAAAAGAAAACATAGGGCAAAAGCTCCATGATGTTGGTCACGGCAAGAATTTTTTATATATGACACCAAAAGCACAAGCAACAAAAGTAAAAATAAATACATGAGACTGCATCAAACTAAAAGCTTCTGCACCGCAAAAGAAACAACAAAATGAGAAGTTAACCCATACAGTATGAGAAAATATTTTCAAACCACATATCTGATAAGGGGTTAATATCCAAAATATATAAGGAACTCATGCAACTCCTTAGCAAAAAACAACTCAATTTAAAAATGGGCAAAGGAACTAAATAGAGTTTTTCCAAAGAATACATACAAATGGCTGAGATATGGCCATTGATATCAGTATGTGAAAAGATGCTCATCATCAGTAATCATCGGGGAAATGCAAATCAAAATACAACGAGATATCACCTCACATCTGTTAGAATGGCATTTACAAAAGAAGATAAGAGATAACAGGTATTGGTAAGGATGTAGGAAAAAGGAAAACCTTGAGCACTGTTAGTGGGAATATAAATACGGCCACTGTGGAAACAGTATGGAAGTTCCTCAAAAAAATTAAAAATAGGAATATCATATGATCCAGCAGCCCCCTTTTTGTGTTTATAGCCAAAGAAAGTGAAATCAGGTCTCAAAAAGATATCTACACTCCCATGTTCATTGCAGCATTATTCACTATAGCCCAGATACAGAAAAAAGCTAAGTGACTATTGAGAGATGAATGGATAAAGAGAATGTGATTATGTGTACTCACACACACACATACACACACACACACACACTAGAGTATTAGCCTTAAAAAGGAAATTCTGCCTAATTTGCAACAATATAGATTAAACTTGAGTGAAACTAAGTGGAATAAGTCAGACAGAAAAAGACAAGTACTGCATGATTTCATTTATATGTGGAATCTAAAACAAACAACCTCATAGAAACAGAAACAGGTGGGGAGAGGGGAAGAAATGGGTGAAGGTGGTCAAAGGGTATGAACTTCCAGTTATAATATGAATAAGTTCTGAAGATTTAATCCATAGCACGGTGACTGTAGTTAACAATACTCTATTGTATATTTGAAAGGTGCTAAGACAGCAGATGGTAAAACTTCTCCCCACAAAAATAAATCATGACTATGTAAGGTGATGGATGTGTTAATTAACCTTACTGTGGTAATTTTCTCTCTACATATCAATATATAAAAATATTTTATATATATAAACATACACAACATTGTGTATGTCAATTATATCTCAATTATTAAAGCTGGAAAAAATAAATAAATAAAAATGAACTGCTGATAAGTAGCCCTGCCCCATATATACTATAATATATATATATATAAAATATAATATATATATTAGACACCAAAGCACCAACGATCCATTGACATTCTTCTTAGCTAATGAAATCTGTCACTTGTTCTGACTGCCTTCAACTTAATACCTCTGGAAAAAAACAGTCGCTTCATCTTCTGTGAGAGAATAGAGTCAAGAGTTTTGGTGTATTGTTGGAATTCATAACAAGAATGGCAAACTTTAAATATGAAAAGTAAAGTGAGAAGAAAGGGAAGGGAAAAAGGAAAAAGCCTCAGGATGTAAGAACTCAGCTGAATGCTTGTTTCTTTGTTTGTTCTGGCTAACACCCCTGGGCTTTAGTGGAGTGTAGTAAAACAGAGAAAGGACTCATTTATCCTTAGATCCGAATTATCTCTTGGCAGGTAACTATGAATCTTTGGTCAAATTATTTAGCCTCTTTCCATATCAATTCTCCATCAGTAAAATAGGGGTTAATTTTACTGCGGGGTTAAGAGATTATAAGAAGGAATATTTGGCACATAGCAGACATCTAAAAATATTTTATCCTTCCCCTTCTTTGGTACTTCCATGACCACTGCCAGTGTTTTCCCCACTTTCAGCTTCAGTATCAGGGGCCCAGATTACATAAGATAATCAGCCTGTCTGTCATCTAACCTACCCATCCATACATCTTTTTAAAAAAAAATCTGACAAAGCTGTATTTTGTATTTTCTTTATCTGTGTCTCCAGATCAAATCTGATGAATATAGGAGCTGAAAGACAGCTATCCTAAAGAAACTACCAGCTTTTACTGTATGCAAAATGAATCAAATTCTATTCTTCTACTGTTCTTTCCACACTGGTGTGCATATATTCCAGTAAACCAGTATTGGAAATTTAAAAAGACATTAAACTATGAATTGGTCCTCACTGTCCCCAATCCTGGATAGCTTGGGCATGCAAGCTCCCTGATCTTTCCGCCTTAGAGACGAACCAGCTGGGTCTGAGTAAATGGATGCAGCAGTTTAGGAAACCCACGTGACTCTCAGACTGCGAGCAATCCATTCGGAACCAAGACTTACACTCCAATCTCCTATTCCTGGGTAATTCCCTTTAATGTGAAGAAGGAATAGATTTGGGTACTGTCTTCTTTCATGTGCCTTTGGGCACACTGTTAGTGATCAAAAGACTTTCTCTAAACTACCTTTCTGTCACCACAACAAAACAATTTCCCTTAGAAACACCTGCACATTTTTAAGAACCTCTATCAACCAAAAAGGGTTGGTCCATTAATCAACTGAAGTTGACAAAAAATGTTAGTATTCTTCACGTGCATGCGAAAAGCATTGTGGTCCTAGATTACTATCTCGTATCTTCCTTGCATTGCTTGAGGCACCTAAGGAAACGAGTCCTTCCCATTGATATCTCTGCATCATATTCTTTCTCCTCAGCAATAATAACAAATAGTTCTGCTTCTTGGGGAGCAAAATTAAAAGCAAAAAAAATTGAACAAGTTTGAGTTTGTTGCAATAAATATTTCAGAGAGACAAAATGAGTTCTCAAGTGCTTATATTATGACAGATGTATTCCTACATTTGGGGGAAAGTTGTGATCACCATCAAATACGTTCACAAACGTGTGATCTCTTTCTGGTTAGGGACTGGATGCTTTATGAGGCAAGATTTTAGAGTTAGGATCTTGGAGCATTGGTATTCGTGAAGGAAAAGTTTGAGGGTCTTAGAAATATTGGACAGGAGTAAAATATAAGCTGTACGATACTGAAGTACAATATGGAAGCAGACGTAGATGAAAGTAGTGAACAATTTTTTTCTTTAAATTTCTAGCCCTTCACTATATAAGCTTGTTATATAGTAGGTTGCTTGATGGCTTGTGCATGGGTTAAAATGTTGAAAGAAAAGAGAAAAAAGGAGACTGGGGGATGATTTTAGATTTTTTAAGACCCTGAGCTCTGAAAAGATGATAGCTTTTCCTATGTAATTCAAAATAATATAAAAGCAATTCTTAACTGTAAAACAAGAGTAAGGACATCCAATAACACTGAGATTTCTCCCATGGTACTTTTTAATAAGATCACAAAATAAAATCTTCCAAATATTTTTTCTAATTTTTTGGTGCCTCTGTTTTGCTGGTCTCCTAAACATTTGCTTGGTTTCCCACTGGGTAATCTAGCCCTGAGAACTGCTAACCTTTCACCTACAGACTTGTTTAATTGTTTATTCCACAGACTTGTATTGAAGGTAAGTTATTTGAAGAGACTGGAAACTCTTAGATAAAAAAAGTCCAGTCCTTCCTCTGGAAGGACTCAAAATCTGGGGGAAAGATAAATGTACGCATAGCAGCAGTTTAATGAGTATTATAAAGTTCTCAGCAAAGCCAAGAAGGAGTCATGAAGAACAAAGCAAACTCTGCAGATATCAGAGAGGCCTTTCCAGAGCTGACACCAGAGATAGGGCTGGAATACCAACACATGTGGAGAGTGGAAGGGAGCATTCTAGGTCCATGCCATAGCATTGGTCCTTTTATAAAGGGGACAAAGAAATGGAAGTCAGGAAACTGTAGTTCATCCCAACGTCAGGGGCAAAGGATTTCAGGCCCACTTTGACATGTTTCCTCCTTGTCCCTTTGTTCTCAGATTTGGCATTTTTACAATCTCTCTTACATCCTGTACTTTTTTGTTTTGTTTTGTTTTGTTTTGTTAGAGCCATAGATGTTCTCAAGCTGCCTCACCTGCTCAGATTGGATTCTGAATCTGGGTCCTTTATAATGGATCACGGTTCTTTTACAACCTTACAGTTAGTATTTAAATATCTAGTAGCATTCCACATTTCCTCTGCCTTGGTTTGCTTGAGTCGTCTCCTTTGTGATTAGAAGATAGTCAGATAGAGAGATCTTTCCCTCTGTCCACATTTATTATGTCAGATTTATGTAACTGTAATGCTCCTCTTAATTTGATGTGTGGATCCTGGACATGGGGGAGGACATGCATAGATTTAAGTGATACACATGGTGCCTCAATGTCTGAGCACCTGGATGCATCTGGGGACTGTTACAGAGCTAATTGGCAGGTGTTGTACATTGCAAGTACCAAGATCTCCCAAGCTTCAAGAAATAACCCCTCTGTAGGATCCCCAAAGAGAAATATTCAAGGGTGTCTCTGTTCTATTTGTTAATTATGAAAAGCAGATTGCCATGGTAATGGGAGTGAGCTAAATTAGGAGGGGTATGGAGACAGATAATAGAGTGTGGAAAAGGTGCCTGACATTTATTTATAAGCATCCAGAAAACTTTAATCCTTTGAGCCTAGCTTGAATCATTCTATTCCCTAAACTTATGCGGGGAGGCAGGCATCATATTTCTTCGTATTCTACATGGATGATTGGTCTTTCCCTTCTCTAGTGTCAAGAAAACCCCAGGTAGCTCATGGCTCCTTGGAGATGGAGGCAGTGTGTGCATGCAGGTGTGGGTGGAGTGAGGTGGCAGTCAGGAAGAGATTGCAGACCAGTGGGCCAAAGGTCATGGAGCACAGCGAGTGGCTTGATTTGGCTGCTTGCACAATGGCAGAGGGATAGCAAATGGGACCAGATCTAACGATGCACATTACAACCATGCCACGAGTTGACACTTTTGCTAATAACCAGACACTGGAGATTCCTCCACGGGTTTTAAATTGGGAAGCCATATGATCAGCTCAGTGTTTCAGAGAGAGTAACATACATGCAGTTGGAAACATAGGTGGAGGACAACACTATTAGCCACAGGGTTATCTGCTCATGGCCTATATCACTTGTAAAAGCGGAAAGGCCATGAAATAGAAAAGAAAAGGGATGAGGTCCTGAATGAAGGCAACAGAGGCATTGGGAATGGAAATGATAGAAAAGAATTCAAGGGCACCCAGAAAACAAAATTAAAAAGTACTTGGTGATTACAAGAGGATTAGGAAAAATGTCTAAAATATCTCTCTTCTGGCTTTAGTACGTGAGTTGATGAAGGTTGAGACCAGTAACCCAAATAAGTAAGAAAAAGGTTTTGCAGATAAAACCCAGAGAAAAGAAGTGGTTCTGACAGAGCTGAACGTATATTCTTTCATTAATTCACTTTGGAAGTTTGATCCTTTGCTTTTATATTGATGTAAGAAAGGTCTTCTACTTTTATTTTTAAAGATTTATTTTTTTATTTTAGAGAGCAGGGGAGGGGCAGAGGGAGAGAAAGAGAGAATCTCAAGCAGACTCCCTGTTGAGTACAGAGCCCAGCGTGGGGCTCGATATCAGGACCCTGAGATCAGGACCTAAGATCAGGACCTGAGCCGAAACCAAGAGTTGGATGCTTAACCAACTGTGCCATCCAGGGGCCTCAAGAAGGATCTTCTTTTTTTTCCTTCTTTTTCTTCTTCTTATCATTGTAGTCCTGCTAGGCTTGACTTTTTATTCTCTTTAACCAGCACTGTGTGCTTAAAATTTTTAATTAGTTGCTACGATTTAAAAATAAGAAACATTTTACATAAAAATCTGGATTTCTGACTGCTGGTAAAAAATTGAAACATCTGTGTGATGGTTAATTTTATGTGTCAACGTGACTGGGCTAAGGGATGCCCAGATAGCTGGTAATATATTATTTCTGGATGTGTCTGGGAGGGTGTTTCCAGAAGAGATTAGCATTTGAATCCATCGACTAGGTAAAGAAGATCACCCTCGCTCTTGTGGGTGGGTATCATCCCCTCTGTTGAGGGCCTGAATAGAACGAAAAGGCAGAGACAGGTGACTTTGCTTTCTCTGCTTGAGACATCCAAGCTCTCCTGCCCATTGGCACTCGTGGTTCTCAAGCCTTTCGCCTCAGACCGGGACTTACATTATCAGCTCTCTGGTTCTCAGGCCTCTGGACTGGGACTGAATGACAACACCAGCTTTCCTGGTTCTCCAGCTGATAGCAGATTGTGGGACTTTTTGACCTCCATAATTGCATGAGCCAATTCCTATAATAAATCTCCTCATATATAACTATATATTCTATCGGGTCTGTTTTTCCTGAAGACTAATACAATCTGCTTAATTCAATAATCCCTTTAGACTGGACGTACGCTCTCCAATTTGGCATAATCCCTACCACACCCCGTTATCTCCTTCACAGGCCTGTTTCACTCATTCGTGTTTCCTGTGTGGGACCTGTATGTAGCCGATGCGGTCAAAACTCTACCCTTAATCCCTTGGCCTGCACCAGAGGTTGTTCTCAGAGAGTTCAGACGGCTTCCTGTATCTTTCTGCCTAAAGCTGTTCTCTTCCCACCGGAATGCACTTGGTGCATCTGGGGATCAGGCCAGAAGTGCCAGAGAGTTACTCCTCACACCAAAAACTATCGATGAGGGATAGGAGTTGTTGGATACAAACCCAGCTTCTTTGCCATCTCATGAGACACTTACGAGGTGTTCCCATGTAATCTGTCGGAGAGTTCCCAGTAGGACTGAGTCCTAGTTGCCCATGTGGTAACCCACTCATTACCAAATGTTATGATCTGTCTCCACTTTCCTGACTCTCTTTCCCCCACTTTCACATGCTTCATGGGATCTTCTCCAAATCCTTATCTCAGGGTCTGTTTGCTGGGGAGCTCAAACTAAGACAGGACCTGAAACCAATTCAATTTGTCATCTCTGATTTAGACCATCTCCTGGGTCCTAACTGCTCTGCAAGCATGAGTTTCAGTCTCAGACTGGCAGAGATAGAAATGACCTTGGAGGAGGTGGAGGCTTAGGACCACGAGTGAATTGTCTGAGGTCACACAGCATGGTTGCTTCAAAGACAGAACGAGCCTCTCTCTCCTGACCCCCAGACCAGTGCTCCATCCACTACCTCATGGGGAGCCAACAGACAGCACCCATGTCAGCCAAATCCAGCAACTGCCTGTTTTTGAAAATAAAGTTTAATCAAAGCATAGCCGAGTCGACTTGTTTATCTATTGTCTTTGGCTTTCTCACCTCCTTATCAAAGTCGAGTAGCTGTAATAGAGATCATCCAGCCCACAAAACCTAAAATAGTTGCTTTCTGAGAGCAAAAGTTTGCCAACCCCTGTCCATCGTAGTGGTGTTGAGGCTACTGCACTCTCCTGAGCTCACTTATAGGTAAAACAGTAAGAGGAATCTCTCCTTTTCAGATACGCTCAGCGGCGCAAAAATTGCAGCTCACCTCCCTTGGTTCAGCCGGCAGAGGATGTTGGTGGCAGAGCTGAAGGATCAAGGCTGCAACTCTGACTTCTCTCAATAAATTAATTTATTATTTAAGCACATCTGCCTGTTTATTTAAAGAGGTGCAGTGGTCTCCACTCGTGCACTTGTGTGGAGGAAAATATCATACTGAGATCTCAAGTGTCACAGCAATTAGTCAAATGGGGAAAGATGCTGCTCCAGGATGTTCAGGGACACTGTACTTGATAATCTTTAATTTGCTCAATATTACAATTAAGGTAACTTCAAATGTGTTATAACCTTAATAATGTCAACATGTTTTCCATTATCTCGGGTGTACATATTATTTTTAACCTACTTCACACACAAGAATGTATTAATGCATTTTTTGGCTGCCGGTAAAGTGGCCCTCTAACAAGCTTGTGAAGGACTTAATAACCTTGTAGAAATGTTTTACTGATGAGTATTTAAAAATTATTGGAAAATCACTCCATCAGGATTGAAAAAAAAAAAACCCGTCTGCTACATTATCATTGGCTAGAAAACAGATATTCATGAGGAGAGACACAATTAACAGGAAGACAGAAAAAATTAATGTTTTGGTGACAAAGGAGAGAAATGGGAGTGGTGAAGGAAATATGGTGGCATTAGAAGTCGAAGAGCTGGGGGCTTCACAGCTCATCCGCTGTGTGATCTTGGGAAAGTTGCTCAGCTTGTCTGAGAGTTAGTTTCTACATCGTTAGCTTAAAAGCCCTGCCGGGTTCCCAGTAGTGTTCATATGATAATGTAATTAATTGATGCTGGTAAAAGAGTTGTGTCAACTGCACAGAGCTATGGAAATGTCCATTATTGTTGTACAAAGCTGGGGACAAAAAATATTGGGATGATGAGTGATGCTGTTTTCTTTGGTCATTTATTGCATTTTCCAGGGGTATTTTAAGACAGTTAAATATAAACAAGAGGAAAAGGAGACAGAAGGGACAACTTATTTCCTCCATCTTGGAGCTGCCTAGCCAGAAATGATAGATGCTTGGTGCTCTACATCCCTGTCCCTGTCCAACACGAGGGTGGGTTCCCAGTGAGAGAGAAGGAGCTTGTTAGGTGGCGACTGCAAAATGGAATTTGTGGGAGTCATATTTTTTATACCGTGCTGAGAGTGACCAATGACCAGTGCCTGACTTTTCTTTTCTTATTTTGGGAGCAACTTCATTAATCTCAGGCAGTGGTTCATGTCCCCTCCTCCTTTGCAAAGGGGCCTGGATTATTGAGGTAAACATTTATGTAACTCCAACGCTTTCCACGGGTGTGAAATTACTGATACATTGGGATCCTCCATTTTCCCTAATTAGACCAGTGAGTGAGGGATTTGCAGAAACAATTCCAGAGACTCTCACTTTAATATTAACTAATGTGCACTTGGCCTACTTTTTGATTTTCCCACTGAACATATAGGGTCAGTTTCTCATCTTGCTCGGCACCCCTGCGGAGTAAGCTCTGAGCTCAGAACTGCAATGTTTTCAAGGGCGGTGTCTTTCCTCCCTTTACGTCTCTCTCTTCTTTGCTTCCCACTAGGATTTTGTTCACTGTCTATCCAGGTACACAAGCTGTAGTTTCATGGGGTTCTACAACTGATAGGGCTTGTCCAGAAAATTCAACTAAGGAAATTGAATTTTTTATAGACCTGTATGAGGATCACCACATGTGGATGTGTGTGTGTGTGTGTGTTTGTGTCCGTCTGTGTGTGTATTATTTTTTTTTTTATTTTTTTTTTAAAAAGGGACTGAATTTCAGAGAGACAGGGTCCTCTATTCAGGTAACTTTGGGGAAGGGAAACCAGGATCATAAAAGGAAGCACACTCCATGAGAATCCAAGTGAGGCTCCGTGGGATTAATGACAGTTTGCGGGGTGGCATTCAATTTCTGCCTCCTGAAACAAGTTCTTTGAGAGCTGTAGGTAGTCAATTTATCTGAACTCCAGATTCCCATCAATAAAATGGGGATAAAATGTAGCTCTTAATTTGGTTGTGAGGTCATGCTAATGTAGGTAGATTATTCCTCATATCCTGGCACATCAGAGGTGCTGGGTGAATTACTGCTCTTGCTGTGGTACTAGTAACATCAGCTTACTTGTTTCTGAGAGGATACGGAGATACATAAAAGGTAAGTGTGTAGAAAATCTACATAGTACAAAGGTAAATAAAAATTTTGACTTGGAGATCAAGAAGAGTGTGGTCAAGGCTGCTAGCTAGCTACTTTGTCTTTTTAGCTGAAAGAACCTTACTCAGCTAAGAATGAGGGGTTAGGACTCTCAGTGGTTTTTTCAAATGATTCCCTTCTAGCATCCTCCAGACTTCGGGGATGAACAGACTCACACTTTGGAAGGAGAAGGGAAAAGGAGGAAAAAAGAATGGACAGGACCCTAGCCTCCCAACCCAGCTTCCACCAAAAGAGCTGTTTTTGTCTCTTTTGCACGCCTGGCTTCTGGGTAGGATTTGGTTAGCTAAACAAGCTCCCTCATCTAGAAGTTGGCCAACGATTGGACAGGACAATCCTGAGATCCCTTCCAGCTCCCACATTCTGTCAAGATTTTGTCACCTTTTTCAAACTTTCATTTGGCAGACTGTCAGGCTGCCTGAGGCACCAAGAAATTTCAAGGTGGTTATGGGGCAGAGTCAGCGTTTTGAAAACTATGAAGTAGGCACATAGTTCTCCATCTCCCTTTATATGTAGAGATGGCCCTGCTCATCTTCAGACTCCTCACTCCCACCGCCTGTCTGGCCCCTGCAGTTTCCTGGAGCAGCTCCCTTCCTTGGGCTCCGTCCTCACACACCCAGTCCTCCAGAGCCTCACAGCCCAAGGCTCCTGGCTCCGTTTTGTCATAAACACCCAATCTTTATCCCTGTGCTGGTGCCCATCTCCATTTGAGCTGTGGCTAATGAGAAGAAAGTACCTCACACCTTCCTCCCCCAGGAATAGCTTTATTACCCCAAATTATAAACCTCAGAGGGAAATACTTTACTTCAGGGGCATCTTTTTTCACTTTCAAGTCCCACCGCAATGCCAGCTGTCTGGTTTGTCTGCCCATAAAGCCAGCTTTGAGGTCAGAGGTCAAAGTGTCTGCTATAGTCATTAAAAGAAGAGCTTTGGGGTCAAACAGACGCGTTAGCCCTGTCTGTTTAACTCCTTTGCTTGTCTACCTTGTGCAACTTAACTTCCCCAGTTTCTGTCATTTCAACTATCTCGGGTTTGTTGTAAGAAAATGAAGTTTTTCTGGGATACATGACACCTGAAACCAATCACACTTCATACTTGTTGTTATTATCAGCATTATAGAGTTACTCAACTCTTAGTCGAAACCTCAAGATCCAAGAAATATCACATCCTCTATTTTATTCAAATAAGTTCAATTCTATTTTAGTTATATGGTTCTATCCTACACACACATTCATCCAAAGGTGTGCCCAAAGGCCCTACTCTCTTCCCAGCAATAAAGCAGTGGGAAAGTCCTTCTATCATTGCTGGTTGGTGGCCACCCACTGTGCTGGCTCCTTTAGTAAACTTTTGGCCATGCAGGGGCTCTGCTGAGTCATACTCAGGTCATAAGACGCTTTGGTGAAAATGGGCACTCCCATGCCTGGAGTCCACTCTCATGCCCCCCACCAGCACATACTCCGAGGCTAGCATGTCCACTCAGAGTAATGAACAATCACACCTTCTCTTGAGACAGGTCAATCGCTAACCTCTTTCAGTCTGGGGGAAATTTCTCTTTTTCCTCATTCTTTTCTTTTGCCCTCAGATTCATATTCCTCTTACCATCCCATTTGAGGATACCCGGGACTTTATGAAATACTAGAAGGGCTACACATATACCCACTGAGAAAATGGAGAATAACACCTAGCACTGAGCAAGAGAAAGTGTCTGTATGTAAACATGTTATAATAATCCTCTGCCATAATTAACATCACGATCAGCAGCAGGACTGCCACCACCATCATCATCATCCCTACCCATGCCACCAAAGGAACTCTTTCTAGAGTCGTGACACTTGGCAGTTCTTAAAAGAGAACAAAGATGAGTCAGATTGCAATAGATTGGGAGATTTTGTTATTCCTATGAAGACAGAGAGACACATATGAGACAGATAATGCAAAATTCTAGGCCTGAAAGGCATTCATTTTTGACCAAGACATATATAGTCTTGAAGACTTCCCTTGCACAGTGCTTTTCAGCCTTTTGACGAAGTCAAATCTTCTTCCAATACAAAACTGTAAACTACCATGACATATGAGGGAAGGCGGAATATTATCAGGAATGACTGAATAAATCAGCTTGACACTAAAGTTTCAGCTTAAATTTTAAGACGTTAGTGCCTTCTCCTTATGAGCTGGTAACAGTGCAAGATTCACATTAATCACATTAGGCATCTTGGTGATGGGTCCTTCCCCTACTTTTAAATAAATGCTAACTTCATATAAATCTCATTTAACTAAAGGAAAGTAAAACACTTTCAAAGACCAAGGTAAGTGGAGGTTATAATTGTGTCCCTGTTTGATAAGGAAATCCACAGAGAAAGTTTAACATTATTTATTAATCCTGGAATAGTATCAATGCCAGACCTTTGGTACTTACATGCAGAACCCAAAGTATTCCTCTAATTCTGATTAAATAATAATAGTTTCCTACATCAAAAACTAATGATGTAATGTATGGTGATTAACATAACATAATAAAAAAATAATAATAGTTTCTATGTATTAAGAGGTAACTATGTGCTGTGGGCTTAGCAGCAAGATAAGATCTTTACAAACAATAGTTCAGTTAATCCTTACATCAACTTTGAAAAAAAAAAATGTCACTGCATCTCAGAATGGCTATACAACTTCTCACATAACCAGGAAGTGGTAAATCATAATTCAACCATTGTTTGATTGACTCCAAGACCTGTGCTCGCAACTTCTAAGCAAAGACTGCCTCCCACTTCCTAACCTCTTCACCTTGATGAGAGAAGTAAGATTTGGTGATACCAAATTTTGTTAGTGCCAGCTACCCCTCTACCCCACCAATTTTCAACCTTTTCTACTCTTATAATTTTCCATTTATTCAATTCAGTTCAATAACTGGGAGCATTTAATGGCCTTACATAAACATGGTGTTTCCTTTCAATCCTCCCTCTCCCATTCCCCACGTTCCATTAGTTGACAAGCATTTTCCTATGTTCCAAAAGTCCCTTTAGGTTATCCCTCTCCCCATCAGTTTAGGTACTCATTCTTGTTACTTGTCATGTAAATGTTGAACTATAAATCTTCCTGGACTTATGATGGGGTTACCTCCTGATAAACCCAGCATAAATTGAAAATGTCCTAAGTCAAGAATGCAGTTAATACACCTAATCTACTGGACATCAGAGCTCAGGATAGCTTACTTTTAATGTGCTCAGGCACTTACATTAGCCTACAGTTGGGCAAAATCATCTAACTCAAAGCCTATTTGATGATGAAGTATTGAATATCTGATGTAATTTATTGAATTCTGTACTGAAAGTGAAAAACAGAATGGTTGTATGTGTATTGGTTGCTTACATCCGTGATCGCATGGCTGATGGAGTTGCAGCTCACTGCCACTGCCTGGCATCACAAGAGAGGCTCATGGCCCATATCACTAGCTCCGGAGAATATAAAATTCAAAATCTGAAGTATGGCTTCTACTGAATGCATATCACTTTGGCACCATTGCAAAGTAAAAAAAATCATTAAGTTGAGCCATAGTAAGTTGGGGACCATATGCCTATTGAAGTTTCTATGCTGGACTTTCCCATTTTCATCTGTAAAGAAAAGTTGTGAAGGACTGGAATGCATCAAACAAACAAACAGATAAGTGGCCGAGTGACCTTATTGGCATCCTCCCAGGTTTTCTTCATCCTCTTATTGTCTTTGGCCTAAAACTCTTCAATTGTAGCTGATAGCAATATAAATGGATGCAGTCTACACACATGCAAATGATTCTCTGTTTTGGTGAAGGAACAATTGACCTCTCCCTGCTCCAAAAAAAAAAAAAAAAGAAAAGAAAAGAAAAAAAGCCAATTTTGGATCTATGTATTCATTTCAGTAATCCTTGTTGAGCTATTTTTGTGTAGTACTTTGAATTCTCCTTTGAACCAGTTGTAACATCTTATTGGTTCCCTCACTAATTGATAAGTTAAATAAAATCTTTGATGTGTTCATTTTATATTTGTAGGAGAATTGTGGTTTTACCTTTAAAAAAAAAAAAAACCTTTAACACATAACACATCTTAACTTGACTTTGCTATTTATATTAATTTGGATTTCCCAGAAAGCTGAGCCTGAGGCATGGATTTGGTTGCAAATATTTACCAGGAGGTGACCACAGAAAGCTACAATGATGATGTGGGCGAGCAAGACAGGCAGGAGAGGAAAATCAGTCAGGGGTGTATTACTGATTTGGTTACCACTGTGGGCTCCAGGACTCAGTCCTGCTGGGGGATATCTGAGCAAACATATAGAATATCAACCTCTGAATGATCCCTCCAAAGGGGAAGAGTTTAGGACATTTCTGTTCCAACCATTGTCTTGTATATGTTGAGGCTTGCCCTATTGGCTTGAATTCCCTTGTCCTTCCTATCTGTACTTTTCATGGCTTAAGAAACAGTTGTAAGGCAGAAAAGTGAAGAAACACTGCTGTGTGCACAGGGGGTACTAAGCTGGCAGAAATGCAGAGCTGATCGTCCCAGCCACACTAAAATCAGGTGGCTGAGGGGATGTGGTGCAGGGCACAAAAGCAACTGCTATCTAAACTGAAAATTGTTATATTTCTCTTCACTTTAGAACGTTTAAGAGACTTCTCATGCCTGTAGGATAAAATCAAAACACACACATGGCCCTTCATGCTCTGCCCTTGGCCTCCTCTCTCTGCCCTCTCCTCATACCCCATCTCCTATCTACACTCTGATGCTTGCTGTGCCCCTGACACTACTGTGACCTGGAATAGGCATTCATGCCTTTTCTGCCTCCTCTCTTCTAGCTAGGCCATCGTTAGATGTTGTTAGAAGTTTTTAGTGACTGCCCACCTCCCTCTCACTCACCCACAAGATAGGATGTTTCTCTATGACATTCTGCTGTGCTTCCTCTATCAGATCATCAACTACACTGGATTCGATTTGCGTCTTTTTTCTCTCTCATTCTAAGAGTTCTTTGAGGGCAGAGACAATTTTTTCTTTTTAATCTTTGTATCATCAATCCTCAATAGCTTCTTCCTCACCCCATAGTAGGTACTCAAAAACAGCTTGTTGATTTCATTAAGCACCTACTTGGCACCTATCTGTACTGGTCATGATAGACTATAAAGACTTTGCATTAGTCAAGATAGGCCAAGTCATGCTGCAGTAGCAAATAACTGGGAAGTCTCAGTGGTTTAAAACTACCAGTGTTTATCTTCCACTAATGTTACCTAGCAATCATACGTGGGTGGAGGGGCTCTGCTCATAATATTTATTCAGGAACCCAGCAGTCAAGTAGCCATGGTCTGGAATATTGTTCTTGAGAATTTTGCACTGGCAATTATATGTTCATTCCAGGAGTGACACAAATAACTTTTGCTCAAAATTCACAGGATAGAACTAGTCACGTATTCCCACCCACCCAAAAAGGGGACTAAAAGTCCACCTGCCATGTGTCCAGGAGGAGGAGAGACAGAATTATTTGGTGATTATTACAAATGACTACCATAGAGTTTTAGTCATCAACATTGCTATTGGTTGAATTGTGTCTCCCTCAAGATCCATCCATTGAAATCCTAACCCCTAATACCTCAAAATGTGACCTTATTTGGAAATGGGTTCATTGTAAATGTAATTAGTTAAGATGAGGCCATACTAGAGTATGTGCGGGCCCCCAATCCAATATGACTAGTATCCTCATAAAAGGGTAAATGTGGACACAGGCATGCATACAGGGAGAATACCAAGTGAACAGAAGACAGCCATCTACAAACCAAGGAGAGAGGCCTGGAACAGATCCCTCACTCACAGCCCTCAGAAGGAACCAACCCTGCCAACACCTTGATTTAGGACTGCTAGCCTCCAAGCTCAGAGACAAACAAATTTATGTAGTGTAAGCCATCCAGCCCTAGCAAACTAATACAGATTTCTGTACCAGGAGTTAGATGCTGCTGTAACAAATACCAAAAAGGGGAATGTGACTTTGGGAGTGGGTAAGTTGAGAGAGTTTTATGAGGTGCATGATAGAAAAAGATTGCCTGGAAAAGAGAGTTGGTACAAATATGAACCTTAAAGGAAGTTTTGGTGAGGTCTCAAAAGGAAATGATGAACACGTTATTGGAAACTGATGAAAGGCAATCCTTGTTATAAAGTGGCATAGAACTTAGCTGAATTATGTTCGTTTTTTTGTGGAAAGTAGAGCTTATATATAATAAATATGGATATTTAACTGAAAAGATTTCTCAGCAAAGTGCTCAAGAGTGGCCTGGTTTCTCCTTACTGTTTATAGTAAAACATGAAACAGATAAATTGAAAAAGGAATTGTTAAGCAAAAACAAACTAGAACTTGAAGATTTGGAAAATTCTCAGCCTATCCATATTGGAAAAAATCAGAAAGCTTGCTTTGGAGAGAATGTCAAGGATGTGGATAGATGACTATTTGCTAAAGAAATTAGACACGTGACTCATGAATCCAATCAAACATCTCAGCAGAAGCCATAAATAGAGATGAAGTTGTACAGGAAAGATATATGGAAGATTCTTTGGTCTGATGGTCTGGACTCCTGTGAATTGCATAGGAGACCAACAAAACTTTTGAAAATTTTATATCAGCATAAACTCTGCCAGCCTGGACTGAAAGGGACAGAGACAGGATAAGACAAAGGAAAAATGACCCCCACTACCTTTGTTCCAGAAGGCTGGGTCATCTCTTTAGCTGAAGAAGGTGGGGTTGCTACCCAGTGATGAGGGATCAGGGCCACCACTCCTATGGGCCTGGAAAACTGAGCATTGCACCAAAGAAAATTATCCTCAAGTCTTAAAATCGAATGGAATTCACCCTCGTAGGTTGTGGACTTTTCTGTGATCCTTTTCCCCTTCTACTTTCTTCTTTTGGGATGGGAATGTCTATCCTGTGCCTGTCCCACTATTGAATTTTCAAGTAGAAAACTTGTTGTCTGGTTTTACAGGTTCACAGACGGAGTGGAATTTTGTCCCAGGATGAATCAAAGCCTCAATCTCACCCAACTTGACTTAGATAATATTTAGATGATATTTTAGACTTAGAATTAATGTTGGAAGGGGTTAAGACTTTCAGGAATTTGGGGATGGGAGAATGTATTTAGCATATGAGAAGGACATGAATTTTGGGGGGTGAGAGGTAGACTGTTATGGGTTGAATTATGTTCCTCCAAAAGTCATATGTTGAAATCTTAATTACCACTACCTCAGAATGTGATTTTATTTACAAATAAGGTCATTGAAAACATCTTGAATAATGACATAATGTCTTAATTTGGCCAAAACCAATGTCAGGGTTTTCTTCCAGGAGGTTTTGGTAATCGGGTCTTACATTTAAGTTTTCAATCCATTTTGAGTTAATTTTTGTGAGTGGTGTATTATAGGGGTCCAATTTCATTTTTTGCATGTGGTTATTCAGTTTTCCCAACACCATTTGTTAAAGAGGCTCTCCTTTCCCCATTGAGGGTTCTTGCCCCCTTGTCAAACATTAGTTGACCATATACGCAGGGATTTATTTCTGGACTTTCTATTCTGTTCCTTTGGTCTATATGTCTGTTATTTATGCCAGTACCATACTGTTTTAATTATTATAGCTTTGTAGTATAGTTTGAACTCAGGAAGTGTGATGATGCCTCAGCTTTGGCTTTTTGTTGTTATTGTTCTCAAATAGCTTTGGCTATTTGGAGTCTGTGTGGTTCCATGTGAATTTTACAGTTGTTTTTTCTATTTCTGTGAAAAATGCCATTGTAGTCTTGACAGGGATTGCACTGAATTATAGATGGCAAACATTTTTCTTGAAAAGCTTCCTTACAAGATAGAGTAACCAATCACATTGATACAAAGCGAGATAGCCTTGACCCCCACAGTTGTCTCAAAGCAAGGAGTTTTGTTCTATGGTCACTTGCACACCTTCAAGTTCTCTTTGCTGTTCTAGGTTAATGTGTACATTTGAAGGTAATGCTAAACTCAATGGATGAGATCATTTCTATGACTTTCCTGCTCCTCTTCTCTGTGAATTTATGCTCTGTTGTTGTGGTACTTTCTTTTTCCAGTCTGTGTGTTTTTCACAGCACCTTCCTCTTTTATTCCTCCTATCCCAGATTCCTCTTTTCTTCCCTGCTATCCCCTTCACCTTCCTGATAGATAGAATAAACCATTTCAATCCAAACTTCTTTTCATAAACTTTCCCAGCATTCTTGCCATGTATTTGGGAAGAAATTTGTGGAGAAATTCTATGGCTCATCATATTATATTGAAGTAGAGATGTGTCAAGCATCAAAGTCAAGCAGGATCCTTCAGACACTTAAAGGATATATATTTGATTGCCTTCATTGATCAAGTTTAACCAGATTATTGCCACAGCTCCACTTTAGCTGAGCTAGGTAGATATGGACTATATTTGACAAGAGGCCTTCCCTTGAGTTCTCTTCACTCAGTGACATTTTCCTGATGGAAGACAGGTTGGGGATAGCAGTGGGGGCAATCATAATAGTAGTGGTGATAGTGGTGCATAACATATCCACAGACAGAAAATGTTTTCATAGCCCTGTAGAGTCTCTAGTCACTTTCTTGGTAAATGCCCTTCTCTGTACATTTTGGGAATAGCAATTTCCCAGCCCAAGTGTGCTTATCTCCAGACTCTAGTGTTTTAGATGAACTTAGTGTTTTAGAACCTCAAAATAAGTCTGTCTGTCTATTTATCTATCACCTATCATTCTCTATATTTAATTTTTAATGTTATGAGATAGAAAATGAGTTAGGAGAAAACCTCCAGTGAGAAAACAGAAGGCTCATAAAGCAGAAGAAAAACTACTTTGGTAAGGAAAATATTTCCATATTATATTTTCAAGAGGTCGACATAAACAATAGTGAGTTAAAAAATATTTTTAAAATTATGCACAGTGTCACTTGCCAGTGTTGTGTTAATTAATGCAAATGTAGAACACTGCATCAGTTCTTGCTTGAATTCTATCCATGTACATCTGTACAGTAAATATGTTAGTGAATAACCCTAAGCCACTGTCAGAAGATTCTTTTCTCAACTGCTAAATTCTAGAAAATCATTGCCAGCATTCTAGGCATATTTTCATATGCTCAGGAAGATCCAAAAGGAGCCAATAGAAGCCTACAAAAGGGGTGTGCAACTCTCCTATTCTTAGTATGTATAAATACTATTGCCCAAGAGTAGAATAGAGAATAGAAAATTGACATTAATTAATTAATTATTAACCTAATAAAGGAGTGGATTTTAAGCTAGTTAAATACTTTACTTTTTACAAAATAGGTATTATTGAAATGTTTGCTAAGATATCCTAGTTTTTCCAAAGTGGTTGAGAACAGAATAAGTGAGAAGAGTTAAAACAAGGATAATGTCTTTTGTCAACACTCTGTTAGTGTACCAGCCCACCATTCCATGACTGACATTTTTACCACTTCAGAAGGATTTCAATATTGGCAATCTTTTTTTTGAACAGGAAACAAAAAATTAATGTCTAAGTATTCAAAACCTCTTCCCCCCACACAATATTAAGGAGAAATCTGTGTTTGCCAGCTTGGATCCTGAGTCTTTCTTGTCAAGAATCATGAGAAGAATTGAGGGAGAGAATAGCAAGTCACTGATAATTGCTTGAGTGATTGACATTGGAAAAAGAGAGGGTTAGTGGCAGAAGAGAAATGAACATATCCAAATAGTAAAAAAAAAAAAATAAAGACTAGAGAAGACAAAAGACTAGGTTGTACTGGGGGAAGGGAAATTCAATGAGCTTTTAGAAAGAACAGAGAAAGACTTAGGACCTAACTTACATGAAGCAAACAGCTGTCAAGGTATAAGAACTTAAAATTTGATGTGGTTACTTTAACAATATAAATCACATCCTCATTTCTGTCAGGATAATGATATTCTTTCTCTATATGTCTCTGATTTCACTGGTCAGTCTTTGTTCCTGATCTTTGAAGATTTCATATACTTGACCTTGACTCATTGTAAAATAGGAAGAAAAAGAAATCATTACTTTTGCATTAAGATTTTAAAAACATACAAAATTCCCACTCTGAACAATACTTTGAAAAATTATTGGACTTATAATAAACTAAACATAAATCCATTACTGACCTGGAATGCAGTGTAAGGAGCTCTGCAGACACTCTCTTCAATGAAACAATAATAAAAATCGTTTGAAGAAAAAAAATATTTAAAGTTTCTGGAAATTATCCTAAGGGCATGCAGCAAATTATGAAATGTTTACTTAAGAAAATTTCCTAAATCTTAGTAAGAATAGTGAGATCTGTGACATTTGAATTACAACCAGATCCTCTCCCCTTCTCACTCCAGTTTAGTGTGATGGAAGCTCAACTCCTGGTGGATGTAGCAAAATTGCAGTGTTCTATTTCTTCCTATTGCTCAGTCTAAAACCAAGGTTTCTCCCCTGGAGAGCAGGACACCAGCATTTCTCCTCTCCCCAAACTCCAGCTGCAGAAGCTCTATTCAAGTCAAGTGTGGTACAGTGGTTTGGGGCTCTCTTCTTCCACTCTGTCCCCACTCATAGGTTGGGAGCTCTATCCAAGAGGTGGCAAGAATACTCAGCCCTGATTGGCCCATGTCCCAGCTCATTCATAGGGTTACCTCCTGGGTTTAGTGCCCCATTTATAGAGCAGTAGTGTCATTCTGAGAGAAGCTGACCATTGTCAATTCCCCAGCTCTCCAGAATAATAATACTGAGTTTCTTCCCAGGGAGAGAGGGAGGTTGTAGGAGAAGAAAGCTCCATAATTCTCTGTGGGGAGACTGATTTTATTTGGAACACAACATAGAGAAGTTCAAACCTAAGGGCACTATCAAAAACAATGAAGATTTTGGTGATGAGTAATTAAAAGGAGTCTAGTAACTCCATGACAGCAATAAGCAAAACAGCAGAAGTTTAACAGAGAACCAGGGAAAGATAGCTATCTTCAGGGGTCAGAGCAAACTTCAGACACAGGCCTCAAAGACTTTCCCTGAAAAGAAACCCATGCTTAATTGGATGGGTAATGTAGTAAATTATACCCTCAGTCATTGTTAAAAACAATAGTCCAATCAGCCAGCAGTTAGTGAAGACTCACAACTGGGTTGGTATCAATACAGCCAGGCCAGCCAGGAACTTAACAGGGAAATCAGACCAAGAAAAAAATAAAGAAAACCTCGATAAGATAATTGTCGACCATTGTCTTCCTGGGAGTGGTCAGAGGGAAAGAGAAAGTCAGGGTGACTGTGCACATGTTGCATCCTGTGAGGAGCAACACATAGGGTTGCGCACTGTGGGGGAAACAAACTTCAAAGACTCAATTTAGTCAAGTTACTAAACAAATCAACAAAGGATCGAGCAACAATAACAACTCCTAGGGTTGGGAAATTAATAACCAAAGTACCTACAATATACTATTTAAAATGTGTACGTAATAAAAAGGTTATCATTTTCTCATAATAAAAAATTATAAGACATACAAATAAACATGAAAATATGACCAATAAACAGGAAAGAAAAGCACGCAACAGAAATAGTCTCTGACAGGGGCCAGATGTCAGATTTAACAAAAACGTCAAATTAGCCATTATAAATATGTTTTAAGTACTAAAGAATACTATACTTCAATAATCAAAGAAAAGTAAATGTCTAATCACACCTCGATGAGATGATATTGTCTCATCAAATAGAAAATATCATAGATATTTTTTTAAATAGCCAAATGGAAATTGTGAAGTCAAAAAGTCAAATAAAGAAAATGGAAAATTCTTTAGAGGAGTCCACTAATAGATTGGAGCTAGCACAAGAGAGAATGAGAGAACCTGAAGACAGATCAATAGAGAATATGCAATCTGAAGAACATAGTGGCAAAAAAGAATAAAGAAAAATTAATAGAGATATATGATAATTTTAAGAACACTAACATAAGCCTAATAGGAGTACCAGTAGGAAAGGAGAAAAAGGAGCAACAAACATATTTGAAGAAATAAAGGCTGAAGTCTTTCCACATTTGATGAAAAACATTAATCTTCACATCAAAGAAGCTCAAAAAATTTTAAGTTGGATAAATTGAAAGAAATCCATACTCAGACACATCATAGTTAAAATGTTGAAAGACAAAGACAAGGACAAAATCTTGAAAACAGTAAGAGAAAAAGGATTCATCATGTATAAGTGAAGCCCAAAGAATAACAGATGACTTCTCGTCAAAAACAATGAATACCAAAATGCAATTTAGCATGCTAAAAGTAAAAAAAAAAAAAAAATGTCAGCTGAGAATCTTATATCCAGCAAAACTATCTTTCAAAAGTAAAGATGAAATAGACATTCCAAGATAAACAAAAACTGAGAAAATTTACTGCAAGAATATTTACCTTACAAGAAATACTAAAGAAAATCCTTCAAGCTGAAAGCAAGTTACTTGAAACAGTAATTTGAATATACATAAAAACCCAAAAAGTGACAATAAAGATAATTATGTAGCATAAAATAATATGTATATAATTATATCTTGGGGCCTATAACATATAGAAATGTAACATATTTGATGACAGTTCAAAAGAGGTAGGCAGGAACATAGCTGTATTGGAGCAAGAAAATAACATCAGATGATAATTAAAATCCATAGGAATAAATAAAGAGAACCAGAAAAGGTAAATAAGAGGTTAATATAAATATAGAGAATGTAATAAAACAAAATAAAATAAAAATAGGGAAGGAGAGCTTTATAGGAACAAAATTTCTCTATTTCACTGGAACTACATAAGTGCAAATTTGAAATCAATTCTGGTAATGAAACAGAATTGAGAGTCTAGAAATAAACTTTTACATATATAATGAATTGATTTTCTATGAGGGTGCTAAGATAATTCAATAGGAAAAGACTAATCTTTGTAACAAATGGTACTGGAACAACTGGATATCCATATGCAATAGAATTAAGTTGGACCCTTTCCTCACATCATACACAAAATTAACTCAAAATGAATTATAGTTATAAATGTAAAAGCTAAAACCATACAACTCTTAGTAAAAAACAGGAATAAATTTTTATAATCTTGGGTTAGGCAAATCTTTCTTAGACATAATACCATAGATGCAAGTTTAGAGGAAATATTGATAAATTAGACTCATCAAAATAAAAACATTTTTTTGTGTGTGTCTCAAAGGGCATCAAGAAGGGTGCCTGGGTGGCTCAGTCATTAAGCGTCTGCCTTCGGCTCAGGTCATGATCCTGGCATCCAAGGATCGAGACCTGCATCGGGATCCCTGCTCAGTGCAGAACCTGCTTCTCCTTTCTCTCTGCCTGCCACCTGTCTACTTGTGCTCTCTCTCTCTCTCTCTTTGTCAAATAAATGAATAAAATCTTAAAAGAAAGGGTGGGGGCATCAAGGAAGTGCAAAGATACCACACAGAATGGGAAGAAATATTTGCAAGTCATCTACCTGATAAGATCATTGTCTCCAGAATATATAAAAAAAATCCTAAAACTTAACAATAAAAAAGCAACTTAAAAATAGACAATGAATATGGATAGACATTTCTTCAAGGAAGGCAAATGATAAACAAGCATGGTAAGAGATCCTAAACATCATTATTCTTTAGAGTAATATAGATCAAGGTCACCATGAGATACCACTTCATGTATACTAGTCTGACTAAATAAAAAAGGTAGACAATTATAAGCGTTGACAACAATGTGGAGAAATTAGAACGCTCATATATTGCAGCTCCACTCCATGGTATATATCTATGAGGAATGAAGACACAATGTCCACACAAAAGCTTGTATACAAATACAAATGCTTGTATACAAATATTCATAGTAGCATTATAATCAAAAAGTAGAAACAATCCAAATGTCAGTCAAATAATAAATGGACAACAAAAATGTGGTAAATTCATACTATAAAATATTGTTTGACTGTAAAAAGGAATGAAGTATTAATACATAGTACAACTTGGATGAACCTTGAAAATATCATGGCAGTGGAAGAACATGGTCATAAAAGATTACATATTGTATGATCCCATTTGTATGAAATCCAGAATAGACGATTCTATAGAGACAGAATGCAGATTAGTGCTTGGTCAGAATTAGGGGAAGAGGGAAACAGGGAGTGACTGTTAGTAGGTATTGGGCATCTTTTAAAGGATGATGAGAGTATTTCAAAATTAAATTGTGGTGGGGCGCCTGGGGGGGTGCAGTCAGCTAAGTGTCCAACTCTTGGTTTGGGCTCAGGTTGTGATCTCAGGGTCATGAAATCAAGCCCTGCATGGAGTCTGCTTAGAGTTTCTCTCTCCCTCTTCCTTTGCTCCTCCCCCCATTCCCTCTCCTCAAATAAATAAATAAATCTTTAAAAAATTAGACTGTGGTGACTGTGTACTTTAAATGGATGAATTGCATGATACATGAATTATATCTAAATCAAACTGTTAAAAAATTTATTACTAAAATTCTGTCAATAGTCATTCCAATCTTATGAGGAGATTAAATCTCAAAAATAGAAAGTGGTTGCTCAAAGCCATATAAGCAAAAAGTAGCAGAGATTAAGTTGGAAATCTAGCTCCATCTTGGTCAGAAGTTATTGTTCTTTCCACATCACCAAACTGTGGACAAAGTATTGAAATAAAAAAAATGTAGAAAAAAAGTGGGGGACTGAAGACATTTCATGCTATTTATTGAAGCAAACACAGATAAAGTTTCTCAAATGTTACATTTAAAAGGCATTTACTAAACATAACTTTGTGTTGGGCCTGTTTCTGAGTGTGGTAATGTAAATTCAAATAAGACATAAACTGATTTCTATGAGTGTAGAGTGATGTGGAAGACATGATGCAAATATATGGTGTGATAAAGTTATACTCTGGGAAAATACAGAGAAGATGGATTGGAGTCAAATAAGAGGTTTTGGAGGTGACATTTTGGCTGACTCTCAGAACATATACAGGTTTTTAGCTAGATTAAAAGGTACTTTCTTTCCAGTTGTGGAGTCTTAGCCAGTCAATTCATAGTACTGTTTTCTTCCTTTCCAGAGTTTGGACTCAGTTGAGAAGCAGACTCGAGAGTAGAAAGATGGAAATTAAAATATCTTAATTATTGCCAAGGCTATTTGGAGAACATGATTTAAGTCTGTGTCCATGCGGTTTTGCTAAGTCTTCAACCCTAAAACTACATAAAATTACCAAAAAAAAGATGAATTATCTATTGCTATGTAACAAACCCTAAAACTTAGTGTGTTAAAATAATGACTGATTACTTTGGGTGATCCTATGGGTTGACTAAATGGTTTTTCTGTTCCATGTGGCATTTTTTGGGGTGACTCATATGGGTGCATTCAGTTGGCAGGGAGGTTGGGCTGGATGGTTCAAGAGAGCTCTCTCACATGTTTGAACCCTTAGGTACTGGGAGTTGGCTGTGGTACTCTGATCCCCCTCTACATGGCTCCTTACTTCATGTGGTGCTTCCTTTCCACACCCCCTCTCTCTCCAGCAAGGCAAGCTGGACTTCCATAAAACATGCTAACCAGATTCTGGGAGAGAGAACATGGAAGCTACCAGGCCTTTCAAGGACTAAGCCTAAAACACATAGAGCATCACTTTCACGGCATTCTATTGGCATAAATAAATCAGAAGGCCAGCCTGGATTTAAGAGGTGGGTAAACAGATTTCATTTGTTGATGAGAGAAAAAGCAAGCATGTACAGGAAGAGGAAGAAGCGTTGGCAACCTTTTTCTTTCATTCTTTCTTTCTTTTTAAGGGAGATCCAAACCAGACTTACACACCTAGTCATAGGTATAGCTAAAGAACATCAGGCCTCTCTGCCCCAGGGATACCGATTGCATGGCAGAGAGCAGACAGACAAGGAGATTCTATAGACAAGTGGATTCAAAAAAGAAGAAAAAAGGCACTTCTCCAAAAACTCCCAATTCCTTCTCCCAAACTCACGAATCACATGAGTTCTTCCCTGGGGTAAGAATGAGTAAGAGAGTGGAGAGGAGCCGAGAGTGTTTCTTAAGTAGAGCCCCCTCCATATGGAAGCATGAAGGGATAAGTGGTCCACTGTAACACGAGGCAGTCATGCAAAACAAAATATCAAGTGGTAAATGAACTCTAAAACTTCACATTAGTCAACATGACCTGGAAAAATGCCGGGATGTTGCTGTCCAAGACAATGGAAAAAACAAATGGGTTTTCTTTTTCTGAGATGATATCAGCAGCACCTCAGCTACCTCGCCTAACTCCAGGTGGAGATACTTGAGAGATGTCTGCTTTTCTTCTTCTAAAATGTTTAAGTATTGTAAGTCTGAGTATATACTTGTGGAGCCTGAAGGAGGTTATTTGAATGACAGATGGGATAGGGCCCATGTTGTAGAGGGCGTATATCAATTAAAGATACAGAAAGATCTAGAGTCATGATCAGGTCAGGTCATAGCGCCTAGGCTCCTCCCACCATCCTGTATGATTCCACCACCTAATTAATGAGGCAGATTCTGGAATCTGTTGATAATCATTCTTAATGAGTACATACAGTAGGGCAGGATGCTTCCATCTAGATATGCTAATGAATGTAACTATAATTTTATTCCATCTTCTCTCCAAAGCAATTGAGGTTTCAAAACCTGGAAAAAATAGTGATAGATGAGGAGTGTCAGAAATAGGCTTGGGGCGCCTGGGTGGCTCAGTTGGTTAAGCGACTGCCTTCGGCTCAGATCATGATCCTGGAGTCCCGGGATCGAGTCCCGCATCGGGCTCCCTGCTCGGCAGGGAGCCTGCTTCTCCCTCTGACCCTCCCCCCTCTCATGTGCTCTCTGTCTCTCTCTGTCTCAAATAAATAAATAAAATCTTTTAAAAGAAATAGGCTTTCTCCCTGAAGTAATTCACCTGCAACAGGAACCCTCATGCAAAATAAATAAATAAATAAATAAATAAATAAATAAATAAATAAATAAATAAATAAATAACATAAAAATCACCATTTGGTGCAGAATAGAGAAGGCTTCTTGTCCTCATTTTGGAATCCTGCTGGGCCTAGAACACTCTATGCTCAAGGACTCTCAAAGTTATTTGTTCTTTTTTGTTTGTTATTCCTTCCTTTGAGTTTATTTTTAATGGTAGTTGCTTATAAGAACAAAGGGTATTAGCAGTGATTCAGGATATAAAGGTATCATATCCAGCTGTGTGAGTAACTACCTGAAGTTGGAGGTTATAACAACAAAAGTTGAGATAAAGAGTGGATTCAGATTTTGTGGAGTCCAACATTTTTATAAAGTGGGGTACCCTCCTTAAGAAAAAGAATTCAAATTTAGAGTATAAAATTAGGTACTGGGCCTTAGAAGGGGTGCATGTAATTGGGGCACCTTAAAGCTTAAGTGTCATTGGTTTCATGATAAATTTGCCTCTGTTGGGAAGTAAAATCTTACCAAAAACCACAGATGCCCTCATCATTTATATTAAGTTTTGGGTAAACATGAGCAGGACATTTCCTGCCATTGGCATACGTGTTTTGTAGCAGACAAAAAAATTATGGAGGATGCACTGGGGTTACAGGTTTATTACTTTGCAAGGGCTGCCATAACAGAATACCACACACTGGGCAGCTTAAACAATAGAAGTTTATTGCTCACAGTTCTAGAGGCCAGGAGTCCAAGATAAGGGCGTTGACAGAACTGATTCCTTCTCTTCTTTGCCTCTTGACTAGCTTCTGGTTTCCTGGTAATGTTTAGCATTCCTTAGCTTGTAGATGCATCACTCTGATCTCTGCCTTCATCTTTCCATGATGTTCTCCCTCCCTGTATGTTTGTCTGTCTCTGTCCTAACTCCCCCCCACCTCTTTTTAGGGACACAGTTATACTGGATTAAGACCTACCCTAATAACCTCATCTTAACTTGATCCCCTGCCAAGACCAACTTTCCAAATAAGGTCACATTTACAGATAACCGGGGGTTAGGACTTCAACATGGTGGTGACAGAGGACATGCTATTAATATATGGATTATCATATGAAATTCAGTGTCCCTGGGTGAAAATGCTCTGACATGGCCCTTATATCCTTCCTATTCTAATAGGTGGAAACATGCTCAAAAAATGCCAGAATTTAACATTTTATCAACATAAAACCAACTTGTAAAGGAAACCTAAGTAAATTCCTTCCATTATGTGCCTAGAAAACTGCGGATCCTTCAAAATATTGTGGAGGCGTCATCTCAGAGACACCATTTCCAGCCCACCTTATTGTCTGTTTGCCCTCTAGATCCATGGTCACTTTTCCCTTCTGCCGTCTGCCTGGAAAGGCTGAGTTCATAGACTATGTCAGCTAGGCTCTCAAGTCCTGTCACTTCAGGCTGTGGGGCCCTCCAGGTGGAGATAGGAAACAGGCAAGAGGGTAAGATCTGGGGATGTATCTCCCTAGATCTTTGCTGTGAGCTTGCTTTTGGCTTTGTCTCTCAAATGAAGTCTATTGTTTTTCTCAAGGCCTCTGACTACACAGCTTTGCTTTCAGATCCAGGACCCTTTCCTCCCCTTTGGACCATAGATGATAATAGCTGAGCTTGTACTAAATCCTGGATGATGGCTTTTTGCCTATGCTCCCTTACATCCACATGTTTGTTAAAAAAAAAAAAAATCCTTATAGAATTATTCTTTTATAATAGAATATATCTGATTTGTATTAGGACCCTGACTGATACATCCCCAATCCCCACCCTTCTCTGTCTTTCAGGTGTTTAATTTTTAATCTTCCAGGATTTAATTCTATTTATCTAGGAAATCATACTTTATTGTATTTTATATAAACAATGATATATACCAGTCTGACTCTCCTACTAGGCTAAGAGGAACAAACTATCAAGTCAGATACTGTAGGGGCACCATTAGTAAAAATGAAATCCAACCCTTCAAGTGGAATTCATATGCCCAGTTAAAATGACTACATCTAGAATTTGTTTAAATCTGCCCTCTCCCCTGCCCCTGGCAATTGACCTTTAAAAGCCGGTGGTGTTTAAATTCATTTCAGGACCATAGGTCTTCCCTATATAATACATTGTTTGTCCAAATAAAGTAAATGAAAAAACATAATCCTAGAGAGAAAAAAGGTACAGCCTTAGGAAGCATTAACTTCATTCTGTATGCTTAGTTGTGCAAGAAATATTACTCTCTTTTCCATAAATGAGGCCATTTCAAAAGCTTAGAGGGAAATTGAACTTTAGCCATTTTCCATGTTCCACTTTTGGAATTTTACAGTGACAAGGTGTTTGGAGGGAATGCTGTGTAACTAGTCATGAGTCATTTGTCCACAGAGATACTGCCATGGCTTCCACGGTCCTGGAAGCTCTGTTTTACCTACTTGCGGTTTGAGGCCCTGAAATCCTTCAGTGAAGCTTCCTCTGCTCCCACACACCTAGACATACCTGATAAATCATTTTCTTTCTGAAATCCTTCTCACTATCAAGCCATGTGGAAGCTCTATCTCATCTTTTTCCTCTCTTCCCTTTTGAATTTCTAACCTTCAGCCAAGGGGAAATCTCCTTCCTCTCTGTGTTTTTTACTAAGACATCTTGTCTGTAGTGGAGTCCTCTTCCTTCAACTGTTGACCAATCTGCTCAAGTCCCCTTAAGTCTTAGCAGGGTGGAACAGAAAAGCCACAGAGAATTGGGTCTTCAGCTTTGATCACAGGAGCAAAGGAACAAGGAGGAAATAAAGGGTGAAAAAAGCCCCGCACAGCGATTAGCATTTCAGAATATTATCCTACCATAATATCATACATTGAGTTGGGGAGATAAGCGTGTGGCTGTGATGAGGAAATGAAGCAGGAGTCTGGAGCAAGTGAGATTACGACTGGGTTAAGAAGTAGCTGTAGGCAGAGAAGGTGGGGTAGTTGAAAATCCTAGGCCTAATCAGACTCATGTTATCTCTAGGCTTTTTAAATAGTTGTTTCTACAGGGACTGACTGACTTTAGATAAACAAGGACTTTCTTCAGGAGAGACATGACCACACCCAAGCTAGAGAACGAAATGCGGTTGTGTCACACTTTCATAATCATTTACATCAAATTGCCTGATTAGCAGGGTGGGAACCCATGATACAACTCATCAGTTTACCCAGAGCTGGCCCAACAGGAAATCAGCTACCCACCTGCCAAAAGCCTGTGTGGAAAAGGTAAGGCCAGATACCACTGGAGAAATCCCCTACATTGCGTCTGGGTAACTGTTTCTTATCTGCATCTGTCTTACGTACTTGCTCCTCATATTGCTTCTTACTCTTTCCGCTTCTGCCTAGCTCTGCTGAATTACCTAAAGTTGCAGCTCAGTGGTTCCGTGTATCATTTCTTTTACTCACCAAATGTTCACCTAATGGGACCTACTTCAGCTTCTCCTTTTATTCAGTACCTCAGGAATTCAGCATTTCTAGATCAGTGATCCTCAAACTTGAGTGTGCGTCAGAATTACCTGGAGGGCCTGTTCACACACATTGGTAGGCTCCACCCCTGGAATTTCTGCCTCAGTGGGTCTGGGGAGAAACTTGAGGATGTTCATTTCTAACACATTCCCAGGCGATGCTGGTCTAGCAATGCCAGAGTACAAATGCTTACGTTTTGAAATGGGACCCTTAATCTTGCTCTCCTAAAAGCCAAGTGTTTCAGTGACAAAGGGATCATTCCATTTTTTTTTCCAGCCTGTGTGCTTTGATACAAAGTCAATTGGGAGAATGTAAGAATTTTTCTCTAGACTCACTCTCAGGTGAGGCCTATACAGTACCGTGTGAATTATTTATTTACTACGTATTTAGTAAGCACCTACTTTCTGTGGTAGGTATTGTGAGTATATGAATATGAGACATTCTGTGCCTTATATGAAGGAGCTAATACTGTGTAATCAAAAGCATGCAACTTTCGGAGTCCCAGAGTCTAGGCGAAAGCCTGTCTCTGCTACAAGGGATGCTATGTATGGCTCCCCAGGCTTTGCATTGTAAAATTCAGGGCCACTGTGTCATCTTTGCTCAGCTGGAGCTACATGTCTAAGAATTCTGTTCCTTGTAGGATTCTGGTCAGGGTGGGTCCCAAGAGAAATTTGTGCAAGGTGGAAGCAGCAGCCATTAGACTCTAAGCCCCCTGTAGGGCAACATGCAGTGTAGTAGCTTGTGCATATTATCACCGATCTCATGGCTCACCTCTGAGGCACGGGCCACAGCCAGGCTGTAGCTCCAGTTCAGCTTCTCTGAGACCTAGGCCAGGTCTAAGTACAGCCACAAGGTGAAAGGCGCTGGCTCCCGCTGCACATTGCCCAACTCACTGGGGTTGGGGGCAGCAAGACACAGATATGGGTTCCAATACGTCCCTGTGGTATCCATTTTTCCTTGGGTCTTTCAGCTTGTTCTTGCTTTCCCCCACTTTATATAATATTGTCTTAGCACTTGTAGCCCTGGTCACCTACAATTACTTTCATCCCACTCTAGAGCCACCAACTTCCCATAGACTCTTTATCAGCTCTCACAATTATGGAAGACCTAATCTCTACCATAGATCCCTTATTCTACATCGCTGTTAGTGGTTCTGCTTCTCTATCAAATCCTGAAAGGTAGAGGCACCATTTACATGGTGCTCTTTGGGGTTTTGCAATGTGCAACCTGTACAATTATATTTGTTAGCCTTGTTCTAATACTTATGATCTAAATGACCTTGGTGAACCCGTGGAACTTCACTCAGTTTCAATTTGCTCATATGTAAACTGGGAATAGCAGTAAGTAATTCAAAGAATTATTTTGAGGATTAAGTGAGCTAGCATATGCAAAATGCCCTGGCCATTCTAACTTAATATAATAATCCCAATCCTCACTGTTATTCTCTATACCATTATTGTGTTTCAATTTCTACATATCACTTACCTCTCTCCAAAGAGTCTTATTTATTTCTTTTTCACATGTTTATGACCTATGTTCCTCCACTAGGATATACACTGTATAAGGCAATGTGCCTTTTCTACTATGTTTACTGTTGTAGTCCCAATGCTTGGCTCCAAAACATGCTTTGATACTCAATAATATGATGGATGGCTGGAGCAGAGAAAGTGGGGGGTATACATGGATGAATGACTGAATGAATTAATGAATAAAATGCCTAGAAGAGCGGTTAGTTCATGATGAGAATTTGTAAACTAGTAATGGAAATGTGTCCACCATTAGCCACAATATCCAATAGATTGAGATATATGTCATAAAACTGGGGGCATATAATTTGAGAACACAGGGAAGTCAAATTTAGTTAAGTAATAAATCAAAACTTTATGGATAAGAAGACATTTTTAATCTTACCCATCTTAAATTATGGGTAAAATTTTAACTGGAGAAGGTTAGGTAAGAGAGTAGGAGGAAAAAAAGGAAAAAACTCAGGTGTTTAGCAAAGCATAGGATATGTTGGAATAGTAAATGGCCTTTTTGCCTAGAATATAAAGTTAGTAACAAGAAATTTGTAGAGAGTAAATAGGATAAATTTGTAGAAGGGAAATGAGGACTAAATCATGGAAGCCTTTTAATTGCTCTCTAATTACTTAAAACTTTATTTTGTTGAACAGTATTTTACTGAATGGGTGCCCCACAGAGCACTAGCACTAGCTATTCAAGGTGCTCTAGGGGGAAAAAAAAAAGGGTGTTCCTGGTCAAGTACCATATCCTTTAACTTCCTGTTGGAGTATTACCAGTACATTAGCATATTTAGGGCTCATGTTATCTCTAGGCTCTTTAAATAGTTGGAAGGAAAGAAGGGAGGGAAGCGGGAGGGTGAAACTGCCTCAGTTCAGAAAACATATAAAGATTATTTAACAACATGAGAGTCTCTGATTAAACCTAAGTACATTATGAAAAAGCCTAATAACATGGACATGGTCCAACAAATTTTTTTCTGACTTTTTGAGGCATCATATCAAAACCAGTGTATCTCTCAGATGCCTTCTAATTCTTTACCTTTATCAATATAGTGTTAACAAAATGCAGTTTGGTATTTGCATGAGTGAGTCAGCTTTCAAAGACTATTGTCCTGTGTATATGCTGTGAATGGTAGGAGCCATTTGAGCATGCACACTAAGGCACATCTATTTAGAAACACAAATAATCAGAAAATGGAGCAAAGTAGAGGGGGTGTTGTCATCTGATGAAGAGTGCTGAGAAGAAGATGGGTATTTGGGATCTAAAATTAGTCCATATTTTTACAGTTCAAAATTTTTGTCTACATAGACACGATAAAGGTGTCTCCAGCAAGCACGTTTTTAAAGGAAAAAGAAAAGTGATTTTTATTTGACATTAACATTTGCTTAATGGATAGTGTCAGCTGACATGAAGAAAAGTTGGCCAGGTACAGTTAGGGTAGACTGAATTCTTTGGGGGAGGCGGAGAAAAACTGGATTATTCTGGTATGAAATTCATTTAAATATCAATAATAAAGTAATGAGATTTTCAGAGAATTGCTTAAGCAGGAAAAAATGGCATAAAGTTATTAAATCTAAAGCAGAATAAGGGTTCTTTAAAAATTTTAGCTCTTAATGTTTTAAACAGTAATTTCATGTTTCTTTTCTGATAAAAAAGAAAAGATCCATCTTTTCTGGTTTTGCGTGAAATCTAAATATTGTTTTGCTCATTGTACGAATTTACTGCTGAAATTTTAGTGTTGTGAATCAGCTTAGCATCGCACATTAAATGGATATTGATCTAACATTAGAAATAAAAAACAATACCCATTAAATTAATCAATAAGGATTTAATTCCTGATGAACTCAGCAGCCTAAAGTGGGGTATTTGTTTGCTTTTCTCTTTTCCAAGCAAACTATTTCACGATTATAGGAAATAATCCAACATTTAAAAAATTATACTGGGGGAAAACAGCATTGGTGAAAGCTGCAGTTTGTAATTGCAAAGTTAATTATCTTTCCTAAACCATCAGTTGTCACTTAGAGAGACCAGATTCTTGCAGACTCTCCAGGGACTGCCTTTATTTCATTCCTAATGGCTTGGGACCCACCATTTTGCTGTCTCTGAACATTTGGTCACTGAATGCACCATTTATGGAGTATTGTTTAATTAAGGACAAATTAAGAGAACTGTGCACAGAATTTAATTTCATAGACTCTGTAAATTCTTTTAAAGAGGATACTAACTATAGGCATGATAAGTTTTCATTATCCATTGCTTCTATAAGGTATTGACAATTTATTGTTTGCAACAGTTCCAAGTTTTGTTTACTCTTCAGGGGATTTTATTGGCACTGTACTTTTTGTGCTTCACAGAATCCTATGGAGGCATCTGATTCTTCATTAACCCCTTCAGTACTGAATCACCCAGCTACAGAAACCCACATACTTGAAAGGTTGCATTTGGTCTTTGTAAAGACTAGGGATTTATGGGAAGGGTTGAATGGGAACTGACATCATTAAAACATGTGCTTAATGTTCTAGATCTTGGGATATAAAATATCTCAAGTGGATAGTCATTCATTCTTTCTTTCATTTGACAAATATTTTCTGAGGGCCTGCTATGCATCAGAAAATATTCTAATGGAGAATGCACCATTTACTAGGAAGTAGAGGAGTTCTGAAATATTTTGGTTTCAAAATTTTTTAGAATAAATTATCACCAGACTCCCCACTGCTTCCTTTGAAAAGTCAAGTGCAAATAATAAGTTTGCCTACTGGCACTCTGATAGAATAATTTTGTGTTAGGTACAAAGTAAATCTTAGAGATTTTATTGTCCAGATGTCCGTATGTTACTGATGATAAACTAAGTCACAGAGAGGTTCTTTTACTTGTCCAAATTCACTCAACCCATTAGTATCAAGTAGCAGATACTTGGATGCTCAAATGTAAAATTATTGAAAAATATCATTATTTAAGAAATAGTTATGAATAGTCTCTAAATTAGATAGGTAAAAATATCTGTAATATTAGGACTACTGTATTTCCATGTAACAGAAGCTCACTCAAACTCTCCTAGGCCACTGGAACATTTATTATAAGGAAGTAAAAGCTTCAGAACAAACTGAAACCAGGAATTTGATCATCAGGATTCTTTACAGTCTTATAGTTGTGCCCCTCTGGGCATCTGCTTCATTCTTTTCTTCCTCGGTAGATATTTCTAATTTTTTCTCCTGTCCACTTAGAAAACATGGCTGCCAATAGCTCCTAGATTTACAGGTTATATTCTAGCAAATCAGAACATACACTCTCCTTCTGTTTAATCCAAAATTCCCAGGAAGGCACTCATTGGAGAAACTTGAAACCAAGTAGCTTCCTGAATCAATCCATGATGACCAAATAGGAAAGATCTCTTGAGGACACTGCAGTTAACTTATTCTATGACAGAGGTTCAACTGTAGATCAAGTAACTAATATGGAAGTTGGTGGGGGTAGAAGGACGGTGGGGGTGGGGAGAGATATGGGGGGGGGGGCTGTGTATTAATTTTGAACCTGGATGCTTTTGCTAAAATCATCTGAATTCTTATTCTAAAAACTGAAAATAATTCAAATTCCCTTCAACAATAAAACAACTAAATAAATTGTGGTGTTTTTATATAATAAAATTCTATATAGAAATAGAAAAGTAATAAAATGCAGCTACACACAATAACATGTATACACTTCACAAACAAAATAATTTTGAGTGAAAAAAAAACCACAAACCAAAAAAAGCATGATTCCATTTATGTAAAATTAAAAAATAGACAAAGCTAGTGCTTAGTAATTCATACTTAAGTAGTAAAAAAAAAAAAAGCTATATAAAGCTATAAATAAAAGCAAGAAAAACTATATTGAAAAATCAGGATTCTCTTTGGGGAAGAATGGTAAAATGGTTACTGAGAGGGCCCATGAAGAGGGTTTTGGAGACTGGCCATGTTTTATGTCTTGAGCTAGAAGGAGTGACATGGGTATTCACTTTGTGAGAATTTGCTGAGCTGTATATTTATGTTCTATGTACTTTTCATATGGGAATTATGATTCACAATATAAAATTAGCCAATATTTCTAAAAGGGGGTCTTGGCCCTGCACCCTCTTCCCAATTCAGAATTATCTCCAAAGAGTAGGAGGGACAACAGAACTCCCGCAAAATTTTGCGGCTCTAGGAGTAGAGGAGGCTTAGGTCCTGCTACTACTCTAGTTGTCAGGGTGATATCAAGTCTCATCAGAACACCTTCTTATTACCGTAGATCACAGGCGTAGAGAAGGTGTGTGTGCTCTGTTTGCCTTCATGGACTGGTCTGAAAAGCCCTACAGAGGCCTCTTTTGCCACCTCTGGTCATAGGGGGTGGGCACCAAATGCTCTACACAGCCCTTAGTCCCGAGGGTTCACTAGACCTACAGACCCCTCTGGAATCCCCCAAGCCAAGGACTTTTTTTTTCAGACTGAAGGGTACCCCTGCCTCCAGCTCTAAATTCTTCAGTGGATATAAGCTTTTGAAGAAAGTACCCAGGAATTATACTTGCAAGCATCCCTAGGCATCAAAGCACAGAACCTGGGACCTATTTGAATTGGGGGTAAGAAAAGAGAAAAATACAGGTAAAACAACAGTAACAACAGAAAAATTAACATTAAAATTACAAATTTAATATCTACAAATGAGCCTTTTACATCTATTTACCATTTAAAGTAGTTAGAATTGGCTGATAGCAACAAAAGACATGATCACTGAAACAAGTAGGAAGTTACTTTTTTTAGCTTGTAATAAATCATGGAAGAAGACAGTTGCTAACATGGGTGCAGAGCAGTTGTACATTGTCAGGGCCAAGGACTCTGAAATATATTAACTTTTTCCATGTAGTCACAATATGGCTGCTCCACGTTAACCATCACAACTTCATTCAAGGAAGCAAGAAGACGGGAGAAGTGGTGGGAGAGTGGCACCATCCCTTCTGTAAAGAAAGGAAAGTTTTCCCAAGACTCTTCCAGTGGCTATCTGCTTACAAAACTCATTGTTCAAAATCAAGCTCACTCTTAAGTGAAAGAAAGGCTTGAGACGTGAACATCTAATAAGGCTCATTGAATCTCTGTTGCCACAAAAGCAGAGTGAACTGGATGTGGAGTAGAAAACCAAG
Organism: Mirounga leonina; assembly: GCF_011800145.1. Taxonomy (NCBI): domain Eukaryota; kingdom Metazoa; phylum Chordata; class Mammalia; order Carnivora; family Phocidae; genus Mirounga; species Mirounga leonina. Next base: position 23,477,410 of record NW_023270268.1, read on the forward strand.
AGTGTCAACAGCATGGGTATTGCATTTTATTATTTATAAAAGTTTCACATCAAAGGATGAAGGCATATATAACTGCAGAGTTACTAAAAAGTTGTTAAAGGCAACCCAGTCTAAACTATGTCAGAAGCAAGAGCCTACCTTATTTCTGACAAACCTTAGAAAGGCCCATGGGGAGCCATATCCCTACTCAGAACCACAGTACATTTGTTAATATGTGTTTATTTTTTGTTTACTTTGTTCAAAGCACGTTTATATAATTTCTGTGTTTCCAAGGTAAAACTCGGATAGAGGAGGAGGAGTACATTTAAAAGCACCTCAAATTCCCTCTGGCCCCATTTCCTAGTTTCACCTTCTAATAATCTCTCATAGCTTCCAGTATATAGAATCCTGAAGTGGTAACAGAATTACAATACATGAGTATCTCTTTGCTATTATAGCAACCAATTCTTAATTATTTTTCCCCCAACTGCGTAAGTCTTTCTTTTACAGGAATAGTGCTATTTTTTTTATAAAGCCAAAATCTGGACAGCAGCCCTTCATTCACCAGAAAAAGAAATAAATATCCCCATTAAAGAAAAAAGTGTGTGTGTGTATGTGTGTGTTTGTGTGTACACATATACACACATGAAGTGGGGCCAAGAGAGATTTTATAAAAGACTGGATCACCTAACACAGTGTACAGGACTAAATCCTTGCAACTTGCATTCCTACCATAACAGAAAAAAATGAGTATAAACATAGTAAATCAATAGGCAGATAGACAGGTAGATAGGTAGCTAATACTCTGATATGTATCCTCAGATTTGCAGATGTGCACACTCAGACTTGCAGCCAGACAAAAGGGTTTTTTATCATGATATTTCATAAAGAATCCCCTAGCCATGAACTAACTGCTAAAATATTTAGATAAGACTGAGTGTATAAAGAAGAAGGGGAAGAAAGAGGAGGGTGTGACAGGGGAGAGAGGGAAGATGTGGAGGAGAAAGACTGAGGAGCTTAGGCATAAAATGTCATCTGAATCATAGCTAACATATTGCTCACCCAACACTAAGATGCTATAGAAAAATTATACCAAATCCAAAACCTGTCAAATGAGATTTAGCAACACAGTTCAGAAGTTATCCCCTATTGGGTAACTGTCTATAATCTTGCAACAAACCCCATAAGTGTTCACGGTAGTTATTCCATATGCTAAGGGTAGCATATCATTTCAGAGCTGTCAGTTTTAATTTCAGTTTTATTAATTTTACCATAAGCCTACAGACATATATTTCAGAAGGCATATATCACAAAGATCGTAAACCCCCACAAAGAAGCTGGTGATAGTTATAGGTTATGTCACAGGTTTGATGGGAATTAGATTCTCAAGAGAATAGTAAGAGAAGGTTTAATGTATATGTCAAAGCATGCATGGAGAAACTAGCCTCTCCACAAATTGGCAGCTAAGATATGTCCAAGTGATTAAAAATATTTTGGTGAGGTTTTTTTTTTTTTTTTTTTTTTTTAATTAACGACACATTGTGTCACAAAACTGTAGACTTTCAGCAAACCTATGAGGTTGTGATGAAAGGTTTATTTTTTAAAATAAGAAAACTATTTTTTTGATTTCTAAAAGCCCTGCATCTTACATCAATATTTCTCAGTAACTTCATAATTTTTTTGAAAACTGGAATCAAATTTTTCATGGTGTATTAGCAGGCATCTTTCAATCACTGATTGGCTGGTGTCTGTGGACTTTAAAACATGTATAAAATGAAACAGATACTGTGGTCAGTTAAAGATGGCTGCAAATTCTTTGCCATTCATCCCACTGAAAGATAGAATCGATTTCCCTCCCCCTTGAATCTGGGGTGACTTGGGGACTTGTTTTGACCAATGGAATGTGGTAGGAGTGACTCTAAATTGCATGGCTAAGTCTTAAGATATGAGCCCTAAGAGTAATCTTAAACTAGTCTCACCAGTGGAAACACAATCATGAAAAAATATTAAGTCTCAAATATGACCCATTGGTATCACATAAGAGTTTAGAACCCTAGGGCTTTCACCTTTACCTCTTAGCACATTCATGCTAGGAAGCCAGCTACCACGTAAGAAGTCCAACTACTCTTAGACCACCATGTTGCAAGGAAGCCCACCTCACTTGGAAAGAGAAACTACATGGAGGAGTGTTGCAGTGCCAGATACATAAACGAAACTTTCTTAGACCTTCCACCTCAGCCCCATCAGTAACTGAAAGCAGCTAAATGAATGACTCTAGTTGATACCCTGTAGCAGAAGTACTGCTCAGAAGAGCTCTGCCCAAATTCCAAACCCACAGGATGCTGAGAAATAATACATTGTTTTTGTCTTAAACTACTGGGTCTTGAGGTGCTTTGTAGTGTGCAGTAGATAACCTACACAGATTATGTGTATGGTATGTGCGCATGTATAAGTCTATATAATACATGCACATGCATATTTGCAATTTAAAGAGAAATGATGCAAAATAAAACCCGCAATAAGAGGGTACCTTTGTATATTCATAAAAAACAAATAAGCATGTATATACTGGGAGATGGGCACAAGGTAGACAAGAAAACACAAATGAGACACTTGTCACTATGTACCCTTTAAAAATATTTTTAAACAATGTTACTGTATTTTAATTATTTAAAATTTTATTACTAAAATTTAAAAATACTTAACTCAGGGGCTGCTGGGTGGCTCGGTCAGTTAAGCGTCTGCCTTCTGCTCAGGTCATGATCCCAGGGTCCTCGGTTTGAGCCCTGCATCAGGCTCCCTGCTCAGCGGGTGTCTGCTTCTCCCTCTTCCTCTGACCGCCCCCCCCCAACCCCCCGCTCATGTGCTCTCTCTCTCGCTCTGCTCTCTCTCTCAAATAAATAATAAAATCTTAAAAAAATATATTCAGGCAGAGAGAGAGAGACAGAGACAGAGAGATAGAGAAGGAGAACGAGGTGGAGAGGAAGAGGGTTGTGATTTGAATGCTATTTATTTTTAATAAATTGACTTGCCAGGTAGTACTCTACCAGGAATGGCAGAGCTTTGGAAATACTTCTTCCAGGGATTATATTTTGAGCAGCCCGGATGCTAGCCCTAAAAGAAGTCTTCACAGAGGCTCATCAGTGAAAATGTACCATGAAAGAGTATTAAATCTCAATTGATGTACCCTTTGGTTATTGTGACATAAAAATTTAGCCCTCTAGGGCCAGGAAAGCTAAACCTATTCATTTAGGTATAATGTTTGAACTGAACATCTTTGCTCAAAAGAAGCCTCAATTTACCTTGTAAGTAAACTCCATTTTTCAGGAAAGATTTAGTAAAGATTCCTAGAACTCATCTAAAATCTATAAACTGTTCATTTAATATTGAAATGACCCAAACAAGAAGCTTTTCTACAAAGTATATACTTTAATAAGGGCTGTGTGTGTGTTGTGTAGATGATTATAGTTATCTTTACTGACTCTGATTTTTTAGTAAATATTTGTAATGTTAACTTGAGTATCTCTTCAAAAAAAGAAAAGATGGCTTTTAACTGGCTTTTGTCAGAAATCATCTTGAACTTCTCAGTCATGAAAACTGAATGTGCTGTCTGCCCTAGGATCTTTCCTATGCCTCACAAAAAGCACAGTATCATAAAAATCAGGCATGCAGTTCAACTCATGAGCATTTTTGAATGAAATGGGCAAAATAGCTCCTCAGGAAAATAAAGCCCAGTTTATTTTAATGATTACTGTGCTAATCGTTGAAGCAAATGAAAAACCTGGTCAGAATATTCAATGAGTACTGCACTGCAAAGTGGAATGTGAATATGACTCAGGAGGGCACATGTCTCCCTGCATAAAACTTCATTCTCAGCATGGATTCACTGATTCACACCCAGTGAAAAATGATGCCTGTATTCCCACCCAGATATTCCTGCATCCGTATTTTGTCTTAATAATTATTTAACTATTACTTCAATATTCTAACTTTTTAGGGGATTTGAAAATTAAGAAGAAAATGTTTGAAGAAAATGCACCTTCCATAATAAACTGTCAAAAGGGAGAATGCACACACACGCATGCTGGCCAAAGTTTCAACAACCTGGTCTTCAACCGTGTGAAAAAGTTGTCATGGGGGTCATGACAAACTTGAAAGCATAAAAACTTGCACCTGAAAGCATACGATTTGCTGAAATGAACATTTTATTTGAGGAGAGAATTACCAGAGTAGATTTAGTCTCACAGGAAGTATTTTGCCAAACTTCCTTTGAGACCAAATGTACCCTGCTATCTTTTTTGATTGTGCTTGCTGTCTTATGCCTCTTCCATCTTTATGGGAAGAAATTTACCAGCGCAGGTGCTACCCCTTTAAGCCTGGACCCCAAGCTGAACACATGTAGAACAGATCTAACACCAGCTCAGAGCAAGACACCAAACCCAGCTGGACCTATAGCTAGACCCACCCAGAGCCCAGCCTCCATATCCCAGCGCCAGCTGACCTACAGACAGGTGAGAAATAAATGGTTCTGGTGTATTCTGAAGATTTGGGGAGAATGGGATAAGTGGATTTTTGAAGAGCATTTGCTAAATACTCTGTATTTACACTTTTGATTTCTGGGTCTACTTAAGCAAACAGTAGGCAGAGAGAAAGCATAAAGGGGAATTGATATAAGCATCCGACAAAAAAAATTCTGATCAGGATCATGTCAGAAGAGGGACAAATGAGTTCAGAAAAACAAGCAAAATAAATGGACAAATAGACCTAGTCCCATTATACCTCATTGATAGCTAGGATTATGATGTCAATCATAAAAATATAGTCACATATTTAATTACACTTTTTTTAAGATTTATTTATTTATATGACAGAGAGAGACACAGCGAGAGAGGGAACACAAGCAGGGGGAGTGGGAGAGGGAGAAGCAGGCTTCCCGCTGAGCAGGGAGCCCGACACAGGGCTTGATCCCAGGACCCTGGGACCATGACCTGAGCTGAAGGCAGACGCTTAACGACTGAGCCACCCAGGTGCCCCATATTTATATTACACTTCACCAAAAAAAATCTTTCTCGTATATATTAATTTTTTGTCATGTGACCCCCACAACATGCAAATGAAGAAAACGGAGAAGACATTTTTTTTTTTTAATCTTCATTTCGTAAATTAGACAGACAAAGCTCAGAAAGCTTAAATGGCTCATCCGTTATCACCCTGTGCAAACATCTGACTCTAAGTCTTTTGTCTCCTAGGCCTGGCCTTTTCCACAACAATGCTTTTTCATCTCACTTTTGTCAGGAAAAGAGAAAAGTAAAAATGAAGACCTTACCCCAACCTGGAATTCAATACAGCATCTTGCCTAAGAACCATAAAATGCTGTAAAACATTAGCAGTGCTTATCGAAGGACCTTGTCTGTATGCTGCTTTAGGTTCATTTGGTTTCGTCTGTGGTACAGATGTGTCATCCAGGTCAATCACTCACCCTCCTTAGTGGTTGGCCTCCTACCTAATGTTACTGACTAAAGCTGAGTCCTAGCAATAGATGAAGTCAGAAATTGGAGAAAAAGGCATGGTGTTGGCTCCTATGTAATGGATTAAGCAGAAGCAAAATGCCAACAGTAATTAAAAATATATCTTGGTCCTGGGTTGATATTTAGCATCTTGTCCATTAGCTTACTGGCTTGAGAGTTCCCAGCCTTTGTGGGCATACCATTTGAGGGTTTTGATTTGGGCATTGTGGTAAACTCCAAACATTTGTCAGCACTCACTGGGGCTATTAATAGTAAAATGTACAAAGTTATATTGTATTAGATTTTTTTTTGTTTTGGTGTATTTTTCCATGGAAGTAATAGAACCATTGCCTTTCTCATTTAAAATATATTCTATTCTGACATTCCATTAGCCAAACATACAATAAGTTGCTCAGTCAGTTTTAGCACTAGGTTGTTCTCTGAATAAAAGCCAAGTATTTTATTCTAAAAACAAATGTCGCCTACTATGTGCCAGGAATTATGATACAAGATTAAATAAAACAAGATTCCAAAAATATTCCTTTGACTGGTTATTTGTTAGTTTTATGGTAAGAAAATAATTAAATCTCCCTAGTCTGCTTAAATAAATCAAATCCATTTGCTTGATGATGAATTCTTTTCAAGATCACCTACTATGAGAAAATGTGCTAGAAGTTCATTCAGAGATTTTCTCCAATTAAAACTTAACTAAAACAGAAGATAAGATGTGGACAGATAAAAACGAAGCTCTAGAAACAGTTTCTCTGCCCTGAGTAACCTCCTTCCTGGATCCCCCAGTAAAGTATACTGCCTTTGTTCATCTGAGGGAGGTCTTTCGATCATGTGGTTGTTGGTGTGACCTTCACAGAACCATGCTCCTTCCTATGGTCCCCTCCGGATTCTGCTGCAAAAACTGGATCTGCTGCAGATCCACACAAATATGGGCAGAGGTGCTCTCTACTCCGCTCGTGGCACTTTTTCTTGGGCTCCTCAGACAGTCTTTCAGATATCCTGAGTTTCCCAAGTTTCTCTGGATTCCTTGGCTCATAGTCCCTTATTCCATCTTCAAAGCCAGCATTAACTGTTCAAGTCCTTCTCACATCAAATCACTCTGATGTTGTCTGCTTTTGTTTTTATGGGCTCTTGTGATTACATTGGCTCGTCCACATAATCCAGGATAATTTCTCTGTCTCGAGGTCTTTAACTTAATCACATCAGCAAAGTCCCTTTGCCACGGGTTCCCAGGATTAGAACATGGACATCTTTGGGAGCATGGGGCATTATTCTGCCTACTACACACAAACCACACATACACATATAGTCTAGATAAACACTATATAAACACACTCTAATTGAAATGGTATCTGATTCAGCTCCCCCCGTTCCTTCAGGCCCTCAAAGACTAAGAAGTGTACAATCTTATGTTTTTCAGAATGATTGTATGTTTCAGTCATCCTCTCCCCAAACAATATAACTAGGTCACTTTCTACATAAACAGAAATCACCATTTAGTAAGAAGTATGAACTCTGAGGTCATAGAGACGTATTGTGACTTTGGGTGACATTTCTGAACTTTAATTTGTTCATCAGTGAATGTGGGTAATATATCTCCTTTCATAAAGTATCCAGCACAGTACTCACTGGTACTCAACAGCTATTGTTTCTCTCTCCTAGACAGCTATCGTTCCCTCACAAACCCACCAAAATTTGCTCAAAGAAGAAAACTCAGAGCTCCTGTAAGATTGCTGATCATTTTACACACGTGTGCACACACACGCACACTGACATGAAATCACAAAAATCAGAGGCATAAGCTTCACTTTGCTGAAACTACAGCCTGGGGGGTTCTGAGCGAAGGTTGATAGCAAATGCTTTGAGACACATCTACTCCAAAGGTGAGACAAATGCTATTTTGCTTTGTCCTGGAGCCCTTGAAAGTCACATCACAGACCCCTGGAGTTGTAGAACTGGAATCAGGCTTGGAGATCATCTGGTCTGGCAGCTCAAATTGTGCGTCCTTCAGAGCCTGTTCTGGTGGGGCAGGCAAGAGCTGGAGCAAGCTCAGCATTTCCCAGCCTCGCCTCTGCCAAAGTTAACACCACTTGGGCTTGCTTTACAAACACAGCTTCTAGGTAAAATTTGTTTGATGAAGGGGTTCTGCCAAATTTGTATTTCTATTTTTCAAGCCATCGATGAGTTCAACCCCCTCATTTTACAGACATGAAAGTGATTTGACCTGTGTTCCTCACTTAAGCTTGCTGCCTTTCTAGGGGTCACCATTGCAAGAACAGGGATAGCTCACAGTCATTGTCAGATACGGCATCAACGGCCCTGCAGTCAACCAAGGGCATTGTGCTGAGAAACCATCAAGTATCCTGAGTAGTCAATGAGAGTTTGCTGTTGTGAAGGGACTCAGTCGAAGATAATCCATAAAAAATCAGTTACATTATTATTTCTTCATTAGGGCACTTGACAATATAGCTTTCCTCAGCAAAGCCATCAGTGAACAAGCACATAAATACACATAAATAAATGCCGCTTCCATCCCACTCTGCTCCTCGGTAAGTTCATAGTGACCTTTATCACCAAACAGTCTTCCAGACAAGAGCGTTTGCATGTTTAAGAAGACTTCCAAGCTGTTTTTCTTCTTTTGGATGGAAAAATGAGTCCATCGCAAATGCTGAGATAATAATAATAATATGTTTGTAGATTATTAAAATATCATTTAATATATGTGCAACGCTTTCCAATTTACAAAGTGCTGTCACAGTTCATTTCCTCTCTTTGAGGCAGTGGTGAGCTCAAGTCTATACCTTGAAGTATGCCAAATATGCCCTTGCCCTGATAATTGATAAGGAGGTACCTCACCTTATGAGATTATTTTCCATGACCCTTCTCCATTCATCCCTGACCTTATCCCATTTCAAATGAATTTCTTCCCAGCTTCTGAGTTATGGCTTCATCTCTCATTTGTAGCCTTGAGAAAGTCCTCTGGACTTAGTGTTGTATTGGTTTTGTTTGTTCATTGAACCACTATTTGTTGAATGTATGAGATGCAACAGAGTTTGTGGAAACAAAGCTTCCTAATTTACAGAGTTGATACTCCAACAGACAAGTGATTATAATGCGGCATGAACACCAAAGCTCTACAGGCTTCTGGGAACATTGAGGAGAGTGCCTTCCCCATACTTAGGAGAAGGGAAGGCTTTCTAAATGAAGTACCAGCTAAGCTGAGACTGGAATAATGAATAGAAGTTAACAAAACAAGATGGAGTAAAATATTATGTTCAAAGGCCCAGGAAGAAGAGACTCTATGGCATAATTTCAGATCTAAAAGTAGATCAAAATGACTGGAGCTCAAAATGGGACTGGAGAGTTGATTAGAACTACTACTACTTTCTACTTCTTCACAGAAGTAGAAAGAGGAGAGCTGTGGGGAAAAGGTGTTCCAGGCAAAAAGTTCAGCATATGCAATCTCTGAGGAAAAAGGAAGTAGGGACTGAAAAAAACTGACTATGTTTGGTGAAGTATGAAGGCTAATGGTGAGCACTGGGGATGGGACCAGAACCAGACCCCAGAGAACCTTGTAAGACATGTTAAAGGATTTGAACTCTATTCTAACCTTGTATTTAGTCAGGTCACTCCAGAAAAACAGACCTAATAGGATTTATTTGTCTGTTTATTATAGAAATTGGTTAACACAGTAATGGAGGTCAAGCAGTCCCATAGTCTGCCATCTGCAGGCTGAAGAATGAGGAAAGCTGGGGCCATAATTCAGTAGCATCATTCAGCCTGAATTAAAAGGCCTGAGGTGGGGTGGGCAGTTGGGGTCTGGTGTATGTCCCAGAGTCCAAAGGCTCAAGAACCAGGGGCCCTAATGTCCAAGGGCAAGAGAAGGTGAATAGCTCAGGGAGGGAGAGAGAGGGAGAAGGAGAGAGAGAGTGGACATTTCCTTTGACTTTTTGTCTGTTCAGACCCTCAGTGGGTTGGATGAAGTCCACTCATATTGGTGGAGAATGGATCTTCTTTACTCAGTCTCCTGACTGATTCAAATGCTGATCTCTTCCAGAAGCACCCTCACAGACACCCCCAAAATAATGTTTCACCAGCTATCCAGGCATCCCTCAGCCCAGCCAAGTCAACACATAAAATTAACCATCACAAAAAGCAAATCTCATTTTTTGTTCTGCCTCAGGAGAATCCATTCTACACACAGTAATCAGTGTGTTCTTTTTACAATATCCATCCCTATGCCATTTCCTATTCATCTCAAAACACTCCAATCACACTTGGGATAAAATCCAAACTCCTTACCGTGGCCTAGCAGGCTCTACATGGTCTCACCCCTGTTTACTTCTTTGACCTCATCTCTGAACTGTCTCCCCTTGCTCATGTTGCCCCAGTCACATGAGCCTTGTGTTTGTTCAACTAGCGAGTTAAACCTCTTTGTGCCTCAGGGGTTTCCCACCTGCCATTCCCACTGCCTAGAATATTCTCCCCAGCTCTTAACATAGCTGGACTTAGCACAGACATTATCAGCACAAATGTCATCTCAGAGAAGCCTTCTCTCATTCTACTGTCAGGTTGCCCTTGGGTTCAACCACCTGTTACTCCCTAGCATACCATTCTGTTACATTTTCTGAAAGGCTGTATTGCTCTATTAGGAAGGGAAGGCTGGCTGACACTCCCCCTGTGTGAGGCTCAAAGGCAATGGGAATATATTTCTCATATATAAGAGTCCAAGTTGGGTATTCCTAATTGAATGGGGAATCTTCTACTTGCAGTAATGCGAAGACCCAGGATGCTTCCATATGGTGGCTCTGCCCTTTTCTAAGACTTCCATGGGAGGAAAAGAGAGACTTGTCCTGGCTGTGGCACACACTTTTTTTTTGTTTTCGCTCTTTCCTTGAGGGGAGACTGACTCCCTTGACCACACAAGCAGCTACAAGGGCTGTCCAGCCACTTCCCAGCTATGAGTGCAGCCTGCAGGGAGAAAGCAGGTTTCAGTGGATATTCATCTCTGCTCTGTAGCAAAAATGCTATTTAAAATGATTATGGTTATTTATCAATTCACTTATTGGTTATAGTATTATTATTTTATTCCTCCATCAGAAATTAAGCTGAGCTTCATGATGCTATGGATAACACTATAGCTTTATTTCTTAGAATAGGGGCCTGGGAGAGTAAATGATGAATAAATTCTTGTTTAAAATATATGTTAAAACAAAAGCAGAGCTGGAATTAGCCTTGGTCTTCATATTCAACTCTCACACTTTTTCTACCATGGTGGTGGCTCAGCTTTCGGAAAAAAAGAGAAGCCAGAGAGAGACCTGGTCCGGGCTGACTTAACAAGGTGCAAATAAGAGAATCAGTGGCTTCGGAGGTTCTACCCAGCTCTGAGATGCTGGGTGGCCATAATTTCCTCTAATGTGATAAGAAAGCTTGCTCCTGAGAAGATAGGGGAACCTTGCATTAAATAGGACAATGACTTCTATTCAGTGGTTTGTAGGGCTAGTTATACTGCATCTCCTGGGAAAGGCAAGCAAGCAGGATAGAAATGTGCTTTGAGCCAAGGAAGACCTTTCTGTTATTTAAGTGCAGCTAAGGTGCAATATCCTTAATTGGTAAAATGATCGTACTGATTTCCTTCATGTCACAATAATTCCAGGCTGGTGTCTGGTATTTTGTAAGAAAAGGCTCAAAAAGCATGTGTTGAATATATATATTGGATTTAAAGTATCAGTGACAATTAGAATGCTTAAATATGTAAAAATGAAAAAGCTGACCAGAGGAGTTCCTCCGTATGCTTATAACTCACCAATTCCCCATCTTTTCACAATGTCAGTGTTACCCAGCATTTTGCCACTCTGGTTGCATGAAAAGAACAGCAGGATCTCACTAACACCCTTTGCAGGGATCGCCTTCTTCTGGAGTGTTTGTGGAAAAGGAGTATTTTGACGTGAGTGCTTCCGAGTCCCACTCCCTTGTGTCTCCTTTCCTGCTACTCCCGACTTTCAAGTACTAATAAATATCTTAATCCTCATCCCTGCAGTTACTATGCTTTCATTCTCTTGCTGTCTGCCAAGAAATGGCAACTCGCTCTTTTACTTCCCCCAAACACACCTCAGCTGCTCTGTATAGAGCGGTCCCCCGCTTTATCTGTGGGAGATACATTCCGGGACCCCCAGTGGATACCTTAAGCCAAGGTTAGTGCTGAACCCTATATAAACTATGTTTTTTCCTATACATACAGACCTATGATCAAGTTTAATTTATAAATCTAGCACAGTAAGAGATGAACAACAATAACTAATAATAAAGTAACACAATCATAACAATATAATGTAATAAAAGTTATGTGAATGTGGTCTCTCTCTCAGAGTATCTCATTATATTGTACTCACCCTTCTGCTGCTTGTGATAAATGCCTACCTGATGAGATGATGGGAGGCCAATGACATAGCCTTAGGCTACCACTGGCCTTCAGAAGCTATGTCAGAAAGAGGACCATCTGCTTCCAGAATGCAGTGGGCCATGGGTAACTAAAATCTGTGGCAAGCAAAATGGCACATAATGGGGCCCTACAGTATGGAACTTTTACTGCCAAGATAAGACAAGGTAGCACTGAACAAGAGTCAACCTAAAGGTGAACCTTAAACTCTTAAAAATTCCACTAGCCCCAACAGAGGGGTGGTCATTTTTAAACTCACTTGCTTTCACTTTATCAGGACCCAAGATCTTTTCTATCTACTGGTAGAAGACCTTGCCAGTACTCTATCTCAACCCTCAGGTCTTACCAGTGGCACCTTCTGAAGCTTTGCTCTGGGTGCCATTGTGGGCTCTGCCCTCACCGGGTACAATTCCAAAGTGTAGGAGAATCCAGTCTCTCAGGAGCAGCCATCTGTCTTTGCATTTATGTCTTACAAGTGAGGTATGACAGTCTTTGTTCTGGAATGTCCTTTCAAGGATACTTATATAGCTAACAGCCCTGGAAGAGAGAGAGAGTCTTTCCCTCTGGAGCAAAGGGCAGTTTGTTTACTGCTCGTTATAAGAGACTTGAGATCCCTAAGGTCAGGTTATCACTCCTATAGTGTGACCTGCTGTGTGTGCACGTGTCTTCAGGTCCTCTTCATGTCTCCCCTGTGGGAACTGGGGCACAAGGAACCAAAAGGGAAATATGCCAATGGGCTGGCTACTTCTAGGCTGGGAGTAATAAGCTGTCATTTGTCTCCAATCCAGGTGTGTCACGTTTTCTACCATCATCCATGCAACTGTGGCAGAATAATATCCGCCTGCCAAAAGGGTAAAATCTTTGACACAGTCCTTGAGAATAGCTAACCCCTGATTCACTTTAAGACTTAGCTGAAAGGTTATATTGTTCAAGGAAAACTGAGAGAAAGATACATTTAGAAAAGGAAAGAAAATATTTTCAAGGAGTATGAAAGAGTCTATTTTAGTATCCAAAGATGGCCCCTATCTAGTCCTTCCCTTCCCTTTCTCTAGTCTTTCCCTTATATTATACTCCTCACATCAAGAGATTGTGTTTAATTTCTATCTCCTTGAATCTGGGCTGGCCTAAGTGTGAGCAATTACATTCTGGGACTTCTAAAAAGTAAATTACCGGAAGCTTTTCAGCTTCTACTTGGATCTTAGAATACTTGCTTTTGGGACAACAACCCCTTTTGTTACTCATCTACCATAATCTAAGAAAAATCTAAATCACATGCAGGGGCCGAGTAAAGGAGCACTTGTCAGTAGTCCCTACTGAGCGCTTAGCTCACACGTAAGTGAGCCACCTTGAACATCCAGCCCGGTAAAGCCCCCAGATGGTATCAGTCTCAGCCATCACTTGAATGCAACTGTATGAGAAACCTCAACTGAGAACCACCCAGCTAAGCCTGCTCAACGCACAGTACCATAGGTTAAGCAGCTTAGTTGTGGAGTAGTTTATTATGAAGTAATAGATAAATGGAGCAGAATTAGACATCAGAAGGCCCGTGTCACCAAATAAAATACATAACAAGTATTTTAAAATACACACACACACACACACACACCCATACCAATGTAAGCGTATTATTCTTATCATGGTGGAAAAACAGCAACTTTCTCAGATGATCTGAGTTATCTACTCAGGAAGATTATAACACATCTTCAGACATGAGCGTAGCTGAAAGCATGATCAAATTATTTCCTTTTTTCTTTTCTTTTTTTATAAAGCCCAGGATAATGGGAAATAGTAAAGTCTTTATTCTTTTGAGGACCTGCCTGTACCTTAACTAACCCTAACAGGGTGATCCTGTTAGCTTTAATTTGTCTCACGGTACATTTTTTTCTTTCTGTGGAATGTGATGTGCACAGTCATAGCAGAAGTAGAACAAGGTGTCGGTTTTTTGCTTTTCCAACACACATGAGGCTTTTCTGATTGCTCTATTTGTTGTGACGTGCAGATGCATGTTGTTTAATATAAGATCATTTTCATAAGAATGTTAGTTATCCTTAGTATATTACAGGGCAATGGTTCTCAAACTTTAGCAGGAAACAGAATCATCCGATGGGCAAGTTAAAAACCCAGATTATGGGCCCCACTGCAGATTTTCTGAGTCAGGACGTCTGGGGTGGGGCCTAAATCTGCATCTCTCTCTCTTTTTTATAGTCACATGGTTCAAATTGGGTTTTCTTTTGTTTGTTCTTTATTCTTTAACTTTTCCAGCTTTATTGAGATATAATTGACGAATAACCTTGTGTAAGTTTAAGTTGTATAAATTGATGAGGTGATAACATGTATATGTTGCAATAAGGTTAGCTACTGTATTTATCATTGCACATAGTACAATTTTGTGCATGCATTGAGAAATTTTAACCTTTACTGTCTTAGAAACTTTCAAATGTATAATACAATATTGTTAGCTATAGTCACTATGCTGTACATTACATGTCTAGAAGTTATTCCTCGTCTAACTTAGACCACCTTCACACATTCCCACCCCCCCCACCTTTAGCAACCACTAATCTAGTCTCTCTTTCTATGAGTTCAGTTTTCTTAGATTCCACATATAAGTGAGATCCTACAGTATTTGTCTTTCTGTCTGACTTATCTCACTTAGCACAATGACCTCAAGTTTCATCTGTGTTATTACAAATGGTAGGACTTCCTTCTTTTTTATGGTTACATAATAGTCTACTGTGTGTATTTATGATATGTATATATATATCCCATTTTCTTTTTCTATTCATCCATTAATGGTCACTTAGGTTGTTTCCATTTCTTGGCTATTACAAATAATGCTGCAGTAAACACAGAAGTGCAGATATCTCTTTGAGATAGTGATCTCATTTCCTTCAGCTACAAACTCAGAAGTGTAATTGCTGGATAGTATGATATTCCTATTTTTAATCTCTTATTTTTGAGGACTCTCTATACTCTTTTCCACAGTTGTTGTACCAATCTACAGTCCCACCAACATTGTACCCAAATTCCTTTTTCTCCACATGCTGACAGCACTGGTTATCTCTTGTGTTTTTGTTGATGGCCATTCTAACAGTTATGAGGTGATATCTCATTGTGGTTTTGATTTGCATTTCCCTGATGATTAGTGATGTTGAAGGCCCTTTTATATACCTGTTGACCATTTGAATGCCTTTTTGGAAAAGTGTTTATTCAAGTCCTTTGTCCATTTTTAAATTGGATTATTTGTTTTTATGCTATTAAGTTGAATTGAGTTCCTTATATATCTTGTATATTAACCCTTTATTGACATGGGGCTTGCAAATATTTTCTCCCATTTCACAGGTGACCTTTCAATTTTGTGCATTATTTTTTTTTTGCTGTGCAGTAGCTTTTTAGTTTGATGTCATCTCACTTTTCCTTTTTTCTTGTTTGGGCTTTGGTGTCATCTCCAAAAAAATCATTGCCTAGACCCTTGCCAAAAAGCTTTTTTTCTATGTTTTCTTCTAGGAGTTCTATGGTTTCGAATCTTGCATTTAAGTCTTTAATCCATTTTTAATTTTTGTGAATGGTTTAAGACAGGGGTCTAGTTTCATTCTTTTGTATGTGAATAAGCCATTTTCCCAGCATCATTTATTGAAGAGACTACCCTTTCTTCATTAAGTGCTCTTGTCTTTCTTATCAAATATTAGTTGACCATATATGCATGGGTTTATTTCTGGTCTCTCAATTCTGTTCCATTGATCTGTGTGTCTGTTTTTATGCTAATACCATATTGTTTTCATTACTACAGCTTTGTAATATAGTTTGAATCAGGAAGTGTGATACTTCCAGCTTTGTTCTTCTTTCTCAAAATTGCTTTGGCTATATCAATTGCTTTGGCTTTGTGGTTCCATATGAATTTTAGGATTGTTTTTTCTATATCTGTAAAAGATATCACTGGAATCTTGATAGGTTTTAGACTGAGTCTATAGATGGCTTTGAATAATATGAACCTTTTAACAATATTACTTCTTTCATGAACATGGGATATCTTTCCATTTATTTGTGTCTTTCTCAGTTCCTTTTGTCAACATCTTATAGTTTTTGGTGCAGATTTTTCACCTCCTTAGTGAAATTTATTCCTCCGTATTTTATTGTTTTTCATGCTACTGTAAATTGGATTGTTTTCTTTATTTTGTCTTCACATAGTCATTGGTAGTGTGTAGAAACACAACTAATTTTTGTATGTTGACTTTGTACTCTACAACTTCAGTGAGTTCATTTGTTAGTTTTAACAGTTTTTTGGTGGTCTTCAGGAATTTTTTATAAATATAGGAAATATCATTTATAAACAGAGACAATTTTATTTCTTTGGTTTTAATTTGGATGCCATTTATTTAATTTTCTTGCCTGACTGTTTTGGTGAGGACTTCCAGTACTATGTTGAATAGGAATGGTGAGAGTGGGTACCCTTGTTTTGTGCCTTATCTTGGAAGAAAAACTTTTAACCATTCACCATTTAAGTATTATGTTAGCTGTGGGCTTGTCAAACATTGCCTTTATTATGTTGAAGTACCTTTCTTCTATATCCAATATGTTGAGAGTTTTTGTCAGGAAAGAATGTTGAATTTTGTCAAATGTTTTTTATACTGAGATGATGATATGATTTTTATCTTTCATCTATGAATGTGATGTTTCACATTTATTGATTAATGTATGTTGAACCATCTTTGCATCCCAGGGATGAATCCCATTTGATTATGTTGTAAGATCCTTTTAATGTGCTGTTGAATTAGGATTGTTAGTATTTTGGTGAGAATTTTTGCATCAATATTTATCAAGAATTTTGGCCTGCAGTTTTTTTTCTGTTTCTTTTCTTTTCTTTTCTTTTCTTTTTTCTTTCTTTCTTTCTTTTTTTTTTTTTTTTGTTTAATTTGGCTCACATATTAGAGTAATGCTGGTAAAATGAATTTGAGATTGTTCCCTCTAATTTTTTAGAAACATTTGCAAAGGACTAGCATTAATTCTTTTTTAAGTGGAAGAACCACCAGTGAAGAAATCACCAGTGAAGCCACCTGGCCCAGGGCTTTTTCTTTATTGAGAGGTTTTTGATTATTGATTCAACTTCCCTACTCATTTTTTTTTAAAGATTTTATTTATTTATTTGACAGAGAAATAGTACAAGTAGGCAGAGAGGCAGGCAGAGGGAGAGGGAGAAGCAGACTCCCCGCTGAGCAGGGAGCCCGACGTGGGGCTCGATCCCAGGACCCCGGGATCATGACCCAAGCTGAAGGCAGCCGCTTAACCGACTGAGCCACCCAGGCGCCCCCCTACTCATTTTTAAAAAAACATTTTAGTTATTTGAGAGAGAGAAAGATAGCGGGAGAGAGCATGAGCTGGACGCGGGGAGAGGGAGAACTAGGCTCCCTACTCAGCAGGGACTCTGAGATCAATCTCAGGACCCTGAGACCATGACCTGAGCCGAAGGCAGACACTTAACTGACTGAGCCACCCAAGCACCCCTCAATTTCCCTACTCATTATTGGTCTGTTGAGATTTTCTATTTCTCCAAGATTCAGTCTTGGTAGGTTTTATGTGTCTAGGAATTTATTCATATCTTCAAGGTTGTCCAATTTATTGGTATATAATTGTTCATAATAGTCTCTTATGATTCTCTATTTTTTTCTGGTATCAATTGTAATGTCTTGTCTTTCATTTATAATTTTGCTTATTTGGTTCCTCTCCTATTTTCTTGGTTAGTTTAGCTAAAGGTTTGTCAAATTTGTTTATCTTTTGAAAGAACCAACTCTTAGTTTTATTAATATTTTCTATCATTTTTCTTCTCTAGTTCATTTATTTCTGCTCTAAACTTTATTATTTCCTTCCTTCTCCTAGCTTTGGGTTTAGGTTGTTCTTCTTTTTCTAGTTCCTCATGGAGTAAAGTTAAATTGTGTACTTATTTTTTCTTCTTGATGTATGCATTCATTCTAAAATCTTAGCTCTTAGAACTTCTTTTGTTGCATCCCTTAGGTTTTGGTGTTTTGTGTTTCCATTATCATTTGTCTCAACACATTTTTAAATGTCCCTTTTTATTTCTTCTTGATCCATTAGTTGTTCAGGTGTGTGGTGTTTAATTATCATGTATTTGTGAATTTTCCAGCTTCCCTCCTGTTGTAAAATCTGGATTTCTAACAAGTCCCCAGTAAGGCTGCTTCTATTGTTCAAGGGCTCACACTTTGAGAAGCACTATATTATAGGGTGGTAGTTAAGAGCGGTGTTGCTGCTGATGCATACCTGGGTTTGAATGCTGGATCTGCTACTTTCTCTTCTTTTGATGTTTTGCCTCTACTTCTTCATAGTAAGATAGGGATTGTAAGAATAATCTATATTATAGAGTTATTGAGAATATCAAACAAGAAAACACATGTAAGGCTTGGAGAACAAATCCTTATTGACAAACTGTTTACTCAAACCTAGCCTTTAGAAGAGATCATCTATTAATAAAAATCAATGTGGACATGTATAAACTTATGCCATTTTCCTCTATAGGATTTTAAAAATGTCTTTCTGCTTTCTTCTTTGATCTCTCCTATTTCTTGTTCTTCCTTTCAGATTAGTATCACATAGTTAAACATATTCAAGATTAGCTCAGTAATTAGTTTGCTCTCATTGACTATTTTATTTCAAGAACAACCAAGCCCCACAGAACTGTGATTGATCATCTATTTAAAAGAAGTTACCTAATTTGCCACTTCTGTACTTTAGTATACTTCCTTATTACATATTAAAGGCTTCACCAGTCACTTTTTTCTAAAAGAACACAAGGACAAAAGGTTTTTTAAAAATAATTTTATAGGCTCAATGTTTACCTGTTATTGCCTGAAAGATGAAGTGTTGTCAAGAGGAAATGTCAGCAGTACCAAGAAATGTTTACATAGTAGAAATGACTCTTAGAATTCTTACAACTGCAGAGAATATTTTATTTTGGATGACAAGACAATCAAGTATTTTCCAAATGTTTTTACATCTTCCCCTGAGTATTGCTAATGCTGATCTACTCACACAGATTATAACCATTTGCCCTCAAAATTAGGTTTCGGTTTAGTTGTATCTGTGTTACCACTTTGCAAAATTCCATTTTTCCTTAGAGGTTTTGCCCACAAAATGCCCCCATGTCAGTATAGACTGCAAATGGGGTTTATTTAAGATTCAACCACACCTTATCCTGCCAAGCCATTTACAATACCACCTTATTTAACTGTTCAGATTAACCTTGTCAAAACTGCCACTTCTAACAAGTTGTGTGCTGATGAATGTTTAACAACTAGCTCTCTGAAGGAAAATTACAACAGTAATAACAACAAACCCTGATTTGTAGTGTTTGCCAATTTTCCTGGTGTAAATACTCCTACAATGGCAAATTTCAAGTTACCAATGTGATATTAGTGAATGCAAAAACAGGAAGAAATGTGGACAGTTGATTCTCATGAATAAGCTTGTATGAACTGGCACCAGCCCACCACTCCTTCTAACACACATGCACACTTTGATGCTTTAATCATAGCAGAGTGCCTATGATTTCATAAATACAATAGCACTTGCAAGCCTCCCTGCTTTTGCTTCTGCTGTTACTTTAGCCCAAAATACCCACCCTCATGTGCATCAGGCAAACCCCTACTTAACCTCTAAGGTCCAGGAAAAATGTTACCTCTTCAGAGTTTTGCTATTTCCCTCTAAGGGAAGAATTAATTACTCCTTTCTTAAAACGCAACTTTATTGAAATATCGTCCACATGTAAAAATTGTATACATTTAAGGTGTACAACTTGGTGTTTCAGTATATGCACACATTGTGAAAAGATCAAGTTAAACAACTTATCCATTGCCTCTTCGTAGTTACCATTGTGTGTATGTGTGTGTGTATCTGTATGTAGTGAGAATACTTAATTTAAGATCTATCTTCCTTGCAAATTCCAAGTGCACAATACAGTATTAACTATTGTGACCAGGTTGTACATTAGATCTCAGAACTCACTCATCTCGTGTTACTGAAACTTTGTACCCTTATGCCAGTATCTTCTCATTTCCCTCTTGTATACTCTGACCCTGGCAATCACTACTCTACTCTCTGTTTCTATTAGTTTGACTATTTTAGATCTCACGTGTATGTTAGATCATGCAATATTTGCTTTTCTGTGGCTGGTTTAATTCCCCCTTTTTCTGTGTTCACTTAGCACTTTAGTAATACTTTAATTAAACACTATCACACTGCCTATGTGTGTATGTATTTATGTACGCCTAGCATAGTTCCTGGCACATTGTAAGCAATCAATACATTTATATTGCATTAGCCAGAAAAAAAATAAAAATATCATGCTTGGAGACAGGAATGCAAAAAAATGATGTGTTACCCAATGATTACAGGCCACTGTTAATATGGAATTTTAGAGAGAAAGATTAGAATTGAGTGAGAGAGGGTCTGAATGCAAGGGGAAGGAAATTGGACCTTATTCTTTAACCACTGTTTATGGAGGAGAGAATAACTGGCAAAAAAAAAAAAAAGATATTACAACATAATTCCTCTGACACCAGTTTGTGGGACAGGTCAAGGGAGGGAAGAGAACCGTAATCTAGATCTAGATGCTGGAGATTAGAGATGGGATGGTGATGGGAAAATGAAAGCATCTACTGTAAAAGGCACTATGAAGAAGACACAAAAAGATTTTGTGAGTACCGATGGAGGCACTCTAAAGTGTGTAAGCCCAGGAACTAGGTGAAAAATAATATTTGGGGGAGAGATATTAGTTTGTGAATATGGATAAGCCCTTTGTTTGAACATATGCTAAGTGTGATATGATAGAAAAACTTCCAAGTAGAAACGTTCAGTAGGCAACTAGAGATTTTTGTAGAAATGAATTCAGAAGAGTATTCTAGACCAGTAGTCAGAGACCCATCTATCCAGAGATAATAGATAAAGTCTTGATGGAGGGATAAATCTTGACTAAATATAATTACAAAAAAATAAGATCTAAATCTTTGAGTAAATTGACATTTAGGGGATGCAAAGAGGAAGTGCAACCAGTAAAGGAGAGATAAAGAAAAATCAGCAAGTGTCAAGGACACTGAAGTGAGAAAGGTGTGAAGTACTCTGTGGCCAGATGTGCTGAGTACTGAAAAGAGGCCAAGTAAGGCATAAACTGAAGAAAGACTACTGCTTTTCACAACTGGGTTAAAGGATTCTTGGAGGGTTCTAATGCAATGGGACGTACAGAAATTGCATTGCTTTGAGTTAAGGACAGCAAAGAAATGGAGAGAAAAACTATAGACATATTTGATAGTGAGGTAGGAGAAGAGGAAGCAAGATGTGGGAACGTTTTTTGTTGTTGTTAAGCTGGAGGAGACTTAGGTACATTAGAAAAGAAAGATCCAGCCTTGGAGAAAAGATTGAGAAAGGAAAGAGAGATGGAAAAAGATTCTTTTTTTTTTTTAAAGATTTATTTATTTGAGAGAGAGAAAGCAGGGGGAGGGGCAAACGAGAGAGAGAACCCCAAGCGGATTCCCTGCTGAGCACAGAGCCTGCCCCAGGGCTCGATCCCAGGACCCTGAGATCATGACCTGAGCCAAAATCAGGAGTCAGACACTTAACCAACTGAGCCACTCAGGCGCCCTGGAAAAAGATTCTTGAGAAAGCAAAAGAAAATGATAAGGCCAAAGGAACAATTGCAGGGACTAATATTAGGCTGGAAGATAATCACCTTTTCCTTTCTATGAGACCCTTGAGAAAGAAGCCAGGAGAGGAGAAAATATTTTTCAGTGCAGGAGAGGGTATAGTTATTAGGGGAAAAAAAATCCTTTTGATAATCTACCTGCATCCAAACTTAGTCTGCCTGCCAAGTCGTCACAATCATTGTTTAATGGAAAGGCTTCCCCTAAAGGGAGCAGGTGTGATTGGAACCAGTTCAAGTGTGAAGGAGCTGACGCTTCCTTTGGCAAGCTCCTGCCTTTCTTCTCACTCTTTTTTTCTACCACATCCTGTAGGTGCCCAGTGGCCCCCCACTGGGGAACTGCATCCAGTTCTGCTCCCTGGGGACATTTCTCAAAACTGTACTTATTAAAAATTTAGGTCACTGTTTTTTGCCTATCTATCAAGAAAATTTTGATAAAATGTTGGGTGTCCTAGCAGCCGAATTATTATCACTCCCGTGCCTGGTTCTTTCCTCCAAAGGATTCTCTGTAACAAAATCTTTGTCCCAAAGAAGGAGTAGAGTTTCCAGTACTGAAGTAGTCCACTTTTGGTTGCTTTCTGGGTAAAGAGGACCCTGACAAGATTCCCTGCAAAATTATATCATCTGGTTGAAATGGACATCGCCTTGAGGGACCACCAGCCCATAGAGAGGTGGTTGAACGGGAGTAGGCATGAGAGTACAGGAATGATGATTTGGCTGACACATACCAGTTCTGACTAAATGATGACCAAATATTAATAAGAAGAAGTGTTACAAATTATTGCTAACAGTTTTTTCTCTAATACCTGTTTTATGAAAGAAAATAAGATGGGTGGGAAATTTCAGGTAAGAGCAAGGCCTGTATTAGTAGTCAGGGTTTTTCAAAGAAACAAAAGCAGTAGGATGAATAGCTAGATGATAGATAGATGATGATGATAGATAGATAGATAGATAGATAGATAGATAGATAGATAGATAGAT
>NW_023270268.1:23500040-23547110 GCF_011800145.1 Mirounga leonina
GATAGATAGATAGATAGATAGATAGATAGATAGATAGATAGATAGATATAGATAGATGATAGATAATAGATTATTTCAAGGAATTGGCTTTATATAACTGTGTTTTGGGCTGGTAGTCAGGCTGGAACTCTCTGGCAGAGCTGATGCTGCAGTCTCGGGCAGAATTTCTTCTTCAGGGAAACCTCACTTTTGCTCTGAAGACCCTTCAACTGAATGGATGAGGACCACTCATCTTATTGAGGAAAATCTCCTTTACTTAAAGTCAACTGATTGTAGCTATTAAGCATATCTACAAAATACCTTCATAGCAATACCTAATATTTGATTGAATAACTGGGTATGGTAACTTAGCCAAGCTGATATGTAAAACCAACCATCACAGGGCTTAAGCAATGACTTGTAAGAATAAGGATGTGTTAGGCAAGGTTTTAAATGAATGGTTGTGTTGCATTATCTCCATACCTTCACACATTTGCTATAAATAAGTGATGCTTTAGGGATAGCCAGGACAAGAGGCTCATGTTAGATCTGAGTAAAGAGAAGAGGTTAACCACTGGAGGAGAAATATGAAGGATTTGGAGGATGCAGCAAATTCAAGAAATAAAATAAAGAGTTATTTCAAAGAAAAGATTAGAGCCCAGGAATCTCCATGGAGGATTCCCATGAGTATTCATGGGATGGTTTCAAACCACTTTTATTTAAACATCCAAGAAAGAGTGACCTCACAATAGTGGAAGATTTGGGGATAGATTTGTCACCCAGATGAGTGAAACTTAAGTTACCTAGAGAAGAATAAACTGATGAATGAAACAATGCTCCTTCCATCTGTAATATTTGCTTCTTTTGTGTTGATTCCTTTCTTTTTTTTTTAAAGATTTTATTTATTTGTTTGACAGAGAGATAGAGAGAGAGCACAAGTAAGCAGAGCATCAGGCAGAGGGAGAGGGAGAAGCAGGCTCCCTGCTGAGCAGGCAGCCCGATGTGGGGCTCAATCCCAGGACCTGGAGATCATGACCTGAGCCAAAGGCAGATGCTTGACCGACTGAGCCACCCAGGTGCCCCATGTGTTGATTCATTTCTTTGGTATATGAATTATTTCTTAAATTTAGGATGTAAAACCAGATATCGCCACATCAACAACTGATCAAAATTAGCATCAATTTTCCTATTGATTTATTAAACTATGCAGACTTGAGTAAGACATGTGGCTTATTAGGAGGAGGAGAAAGAGCTAACATTTGTTGTATGCTTACGACATGCCAAGCCACCTCACTAATTTCCTTACTCTCATTTTCTCCTCAGGAGGGCTCTTTAAGTTAGGTATAATTATCTTGATTTTGCATATAAGGAAGCAGGATTGAGGAGGTTAGAGATAATACCAATGATAAATGGAAGTGTTCAAAATGAACTTAGGTCTGAGTGTAGGGCCTCCAAAGTCCAAATTCTCAACCAATGTGCTGAGGTGCCATTCCAGAGGCGGTTGTTTCTGGAAGAGTTCCCACATGTGTTCCTTGGTGTCTTGGCATGCCATCTACCGGCCTTTGGGACAACCTGGGAAGATCAGGAGAAGTTGGAGCTGGAGATGGAACTGGGGTGCTAGGCCAGGAACTCCACATCAGCTAGATCTAGCACCATCTTCATCAAGAACATGTTGCTTTCCAGTCCTCAAAATATATATATATACATATATAAAAGCATCATTTTAGATCATTCACTCCAGGCATCTCTTAGACAACCTAGTGACTGCTTTTCTTAAATTAGCAATTATGATCAAAAGGACTCAACGTGGGCGCCTGGGTGGCTCAGTTGGTTAAGCGACTGCCTTCGGCTCAGGTCATGATCCTGGAGTCCCGGGATCGAGTCCCGCATCGGGCTCTCTGCTAGGCAGGGAGTCTGCTTCTCCCTCTGACCCTCCCCCTCTCATGTGCTCTCTGTCTCTCTCATTCTCTCTGTCTCAAATAAATAAATAAAATCTTTAAAAAAAAAAAGGACTCAACGTGGTTTATGGTTTGGTGACTGAGATTTGCTCACAGTGCAGAGGACTCCCCCATTTAACATGAAGATCGCCTAATAAGTGGGGCCAACTTCAGGTTTAAGTAAGATAAATGTTCTCTGAATAAGTGGCCTGGGGCAAAGTGAACTAATTTTTAGACTGTTTCATCTTAGGCTGCCTATAGAAGTCTAGTCATAAATCAGAGCCTATCCTTACTGGAATTCTTTATAAAGGTAGATATAGGACATAAGCATCAGCTTCCATTATATTAGGTAGTATAATCCAAAAATCAAAACATAAAGGGTCTTCAAGTGTTATCAAATCTATTAAGTCCAAAATAGTTCATTGATGACCAATTTCCACATGCTTAAATGGTGCAACTGCATCTTAGCTTATGTGAAAATCAATGCAAAGACATGAATCACCAGGGAGTATGCTGGAGCCTTCCAAAGACAATTTGTAATTAGCAAACCATCGATCCAAATAGACAAGACCCTGAAAGCTACAGAGACCAGGCAGGTGAAAAGCCAGAGTCCCTGTCCTTTACAATTAATCATTACTGCTCTGCTCCCTCCCAGCACCACATAAGGAACTTCCATCCAGAATGTAATGTTGGCATTTCAGTTGATTTTGGGTGATAACTCAACTGTGGCACCAAAGAGAAATATGTATGGTATTAAAGGGAACTCATTACATAACTTGTACATGCTCCATTTTAAGGCCAACCCCATTATCATTAATATTTCCCAGTATCTTTTTTTTTCCACCACACCATATTCTGGTCAATATCATATAAATCCAAAGGAAGATTATAATTCATAGAATCACAGAATCTTGGAATGAAAAGAAGAGGTCATTTCATCTAACCACTTCATATACAGAGGTGATGAGGCAACTTGTCTCAAGTACTGAGTGGAAGATACGAGCCTAGAATCATGGTTTTATTCTTATATGGTGTACTTCCCACCACGTCTTATAGACTAATAGCACAAGAGGTTTAAACTGGTGGTCTGAATCTTTTATCTTAAAGTAATTGATCTAACTTTTAATTACACCACTCTCCAAAAAGAGCTATGACCTTCTCTAAGAGAAGGCTCTAGTTAGGTCTGGAAACATGCCATGAACCTGACATGCATTTGTAGTTTGTAGACTAACAAAGAATTCCCATCTTCTTTTTTTTCCATATTCAAACTATTGTATAGATTCCACCTGAGGCCAAACTTTCTACTGTTCACTAATATCCATTTTCCCTCTTGGGAAGTTGTGCTTCATCATCTCTTTGAAGATAGGCAATGTCATGACTACTTCCTGGTCAGTTAGGGGACTTGTTGATTTCAGTCAGAAAGGACATGTGTCACATTTAGGCCAAATCATTTTATTGCTGGTGTGAGACCCTGAACCTTGCCCTTTCCCTGTCTTTCTAATCCAGACCCTATACATCAAAATAGCCTGTCCATCCTCATGGTCCCTGAGTGACTCTAATGAGCAGAGCTGACCAGTATTGGGTATGTAGTGTGAGCCACTGATCTTTTGGGGGCCATTTGCTATGGCAAAATTACCAGTCCTATCCTGACTAATACAATAGTATCAACCAAATCAAGCTTTTCTTGATTTGTTATGGGATTTGAAACATGTAGACCCACACTCACAATTTAGCTAGACAAAGAAATGTGTTGAATGATGCACACTCAGGCAAGATAAGAATCATTACTTTTTTCTTTGTGTATATACCTTGAAAGTGCAATGGAACTCATTTATTCGTCTAATATAATATTATTGCATACTTTTGGAAACTAACTTGACTACAGATAATTATTTATCTGGATTATAATTACATATATAACCAGGGTCATTAACATATGATTTTGTGTATAAGTATGATATGTCTTTAAAAATCAGTGTAAGTAGTGTTGAGAGTAAAACTAATTGGGGGAGGGGAAAACTGAGTGTGGAGCCAGCAATTCCACAATAGTTACCTGAGAACACTATGGGGATAATTATTATTGAGTCAGTCAAATATTCCAGCAGCCTGGTCACAGCAGGAATCAATGCATACCTCTGTTTTCAGTATCAAGGGATCATCTCAAAATCATCAACATTTGTGAAGTGTGTAAATGCAAACGGCTTGAGTTTAACCCCTCAGGGGCCTTGGTAGGGTTCCCTGGGCACTTTTTTTTTTTTTTCAAAATAAAATACAACTTTATTCAGATTAAAGCAACATTGTGATCTTTGTAAGAAAAAATGATCTTAACCCAACATCTTTTCTGAGAAGCAGAGGGGGATCTTTTTAAAACTACATTTCATTAGTATAAAATAGAAATACAAATATAGTTACACACTTTGCCTCTCTTTCTCTCTCTCTGTCTCATTCTGTCTCTCACACTCCTGTTCTCCACTCCTTATAAGGTACATCTTGCTCCACCAGACAAATCCTATCATGGGGAAACAACTCCAGGTGCCTAATGGATACGTTTATATCAGATTTCTTCATCTTTGAACCTAATAATCATTGAGCCGTTTTTGAAGCAGTGGGCCAACCAGAGCTCAAAGACCAGTGGTCAGAAATTCCAGAGGTTCCAGGACACTTCTGGGCAGAGCAGAAACTTCCCAGAAAACTAACTGAAGCCTCTAGCATGTAGAGCAGCGCACTGCAGCATGTGGTCCCCGGATCTGCAGCATGAGCACCTGTGAGTTGGTAGGAAATTCAAAGGCTCAGGCCCCATTCCAGACCTACTAACTCAGAATTCTTAGAGAAGGGCCCAGGGCTATGTGTTTTAACAATTTCTCCAACCAAAGTTTGAGAATAACTTGTGTAGAGTCTCTAGTCAGCCTCCATGCATTTCTGTGCATTTCTACTTTCATCTGGAACTCAGCGGGCATCTTTAGGACCAGCAGATATTTGAGTGTACATTATTCAGCTCTTCTGAAGCCTCTGTCCAATTAGAACCTATTGATGGCAGTACTGATAATGGCTTCTGTTTTGTAGGTTGAGGAAATGCCAGGCAATTGCCTTTTCTTAGGTAATTCCAAGATTAACAGGCTCACGTTGCTCAGATTAGCAGCACTTCCCACCCTGCAGCCAGCTAGAGAGGGAACACGCTGTCCTCTCTGCGGGCCAAGGGGCTCGCTTCCCAGCCATCAGTTTGGGCAGGAGAGATGCTGATCAACATAAGTCACTGCCTGTTCCCAGATTGTCACCATTACCCAACCAGTGAGACATTCCATCCTGGTGCTCAAGCAATGCTCTGCTGGTTTGCCTGGCTCGAGCTGTGGATGGGCAACTGCATCACCAGTTGCAAAGGACATTCTGTTCAAAAGGGAGCAGGCAGACAGGGAAAATCCTTCCCACCTGATTTCAGAAGGAAATGTCAGTGCAGGAAAGCAGTCATTCACAGAGAGCAGGAGTGAGATGAGCAAGAACCTTCTTATACATCCCGTGAAAATCTAGCTGGACTTGGAAGTACTTAATGTGTGTCCCAGGAGAGGTCGCCATGGGGACACCTGTCCTCCTGGGGAGAAGGAGAGTGGTGGGAGAAGCTACCTTCATTCCATCTTACTCCATTTTACACTGCCTGAATTTTTGTTTTGTACAATTTGGAGCTAGCATCAGTGTGCATAAGTTGCAGGAAGCCTTCAAAAGGAAACAGATGAATGTAATGAATAGCTGCCCTCAGCAGCAAAAACACCTTCCACAGTGGCAATGGATTCCACTCCAAAATCTGCCACAGGCAGTGATAGCAATACAGGTGATCATAGGTTCTCCCTCCCTCTCTTAAAGAAAATAACATGAAGACATTTTTACGTGATAGTTGTCTGAAAAGAATGTTGCTTGTTTTAAAGCCTCTGGCCATAAGATAAAATAGAATCCAAGTGTTCAAGTATGCAAACGTGACCCTCCTAAAATACCCAATTTTGCCCAGTTCTGTTAAAATGGCTTAATTCTGTCCAATCCCATCAGATGAGATTCAGAATGGTTGTACTAGAAACAATAGCAAAAAATGTTTTGCTACAGAAGTAGCAATGGCAAAAGTCTGGTTCCCTCTCCAGCCTCTCAAAAAAAATTATCCAGGCTGCCCATTATAACACCTGCTGCTCACAATGAAAGCCCAAGCCAAACAACTCATGCCCTTCCATCCAAATATCCAATCTACCCGCAGAGAATTCAAGCTGTCCAGCCACACACCAGCTGCTTGCTTAGTCACTGCAGAGTGCTCAACTTCCACTCTCTCATCTCTCCTCATGTTTGTTCTCTCGGTTTCCCTCCCCTCCACCTCTTCCATGAAAAAAGAGTTGTTAACACAGTCTAAGAATCCCCCCAAGAACCCTTGAACCAAGACTTGGGGTGCTTTGAGCAAGGAACATAGACTTTTGACCTTCCTTTTCACCCTCCCCTTCTACTTCTAGTATGATACTAAACTGACCATTTATAAAATATAAGGGAGAACCAGCAGGTTCTACCCAATGCTTAGGGACAACCGTGATTCTTTGATTGGACAACTCATGGAATGGGATGAGCTGTGGCCCAACCTCACTAATCTACCTTTATCCTATTTCCCAATTACAAGATGAAGGAATGGCTTTGATGATCTCAAAAAATGCATTAGGAAGTTCCATTGTCTTTTTTGCCATTTGGCTTTCTCAGTGCTTAAGTCACAAAAATAGTTTTCTGCTTTGCCTTGTCTTGAGTCATGACTTGCCCTACCTTATAGATGTATTTTAAAAATAACACAGATAAACCTTAAAAAAACCAATTGTATTTTCTCATGAAAGTGTATTTTTATTTCAGAGGCTCTTTGACTTTGTTGGTGATTGATTATTGGACAGTGTGGTTCTTAACATTTTAATTTTAAATGCATTCTCTTTGTGCAATGACACACACTGGTCTGGCAAACCCAGATGCTTATAGTGCCCTCAGCATTGATCTTTATTGATATAGAATCTTCATGATTCTGTGTTATAAATAATCACTCCTAGCTAATCATGTTTGCCTGCCAACATGGTGGCTTTCTGATAGCTCTCATAATGCACCATGAGACTTCCATGTCTGTACCCTTATCTGGGAAAGCTCAACCAAAGGAAGCTGAAATGCAGTGCTAACTTTACTGGCCAAGCCAGGTAGCCCAGTGGAAGGACATCCCTTAAAATTCAACTCTTCAGAGCAGGGGGTCTTTTTGCAGTTGATACAGAGATTCTGTATGTGCTGGCAGAGGCCCCTGGACCTGAAAGATCCTTATTCTAGCCTTTAGCAAGTCCGGTTCTTTTCCACCTTTCAGATCTCACCCCTCAGAGAAGCTCTCACTGACCATAGTATTTAAACCCCTTCCTCATTCCAAGCACACACTCTTTCCGTGATACTCTCTGTCATCCACTATGTAATTCTTAGCGGCAAAACAAAGCAATGATAAGTTTGTGGCAGATTTTATTACTGACCAGTTTTTTTTTTACCCTTCCCTGTATCCAGGGACTTCTCTGTGTAACTTTCCAGTCTCTTCCCATCTGGCCCTTGTTATTCCCCTTAACCAATAGAATGAGGCAGACATATATTCACAAATGCACATTTCAAGTCTCTGTTTGCATTAGTTTAATAGCATCCCATTGACCAAATCAAATTACATGGCCAATCCAAAAGTCAACAGGAAGGGAGGTGGAAGGAAATGCAAAAATACCTGGCAAAAGGTGTAGTCAGGGAGGCGTAAGCAACAGGTGCCAATAACTCAGTATACTGCATTGGGCAATTTCCACCGATTGCGTGTGGTCTCCTGGAACACTGTGTTGAGAAGGATTCCGAAGTTTCAAGGGAGCTCATTTCAGTTTCAACTGGACTTATTGAAAGGTGGGCCATGATTAAAATTTGCCATGCTTCTCACAGTCTCCCATATATCTGATGACATAAGCAAAAAGCTGTAGAGAAAGTTAGAATCAGATTAGGAGGATCAAGAAAGCAAATATTTGTCAACGATCCCAGAGCTTAAGAAACATCACTGGTCAGTAGCTCTGTCTAGTGTACTATACCACTTACTTGTTTTCCTTTTCACTGTTCTAAAGTCTGTGTTTGGGAGACCACTGGCTATATTTGCTATAGTGAGATGCTTATGTTTCCCTCTCTTAAGAACTGAGAATGCTAAGGAGAATAGAAAGGTGGCAGATCAATGTGGGGCGGGGGGGTGGGGGATGCAAATGTTGGGCTAAAAGGAGCTTAATTTTTTGCAAGGCTAACTCTGGAATTGGTTTCAAAAAGTCCATTGTTTTTCTCCTATAACTTGGGTTCATCAAAAGATTTCTCCTGTGTGGGCTCCTTATTAAAGTTTGTTGATAATTTGCTTAAAAGCCTAAGAAAATGGCTGGCAAAGAAGTTTTGGCTTATAGCTTTATTTCTATCACACCACTATTTGAACACCCACACGAAATCTACTGTCTACTCCCCAAATTGTCTAAACCTTCAAGTACCATCAAGTTGTTTGTTTTTATTTCATGTCTGTCTCTAATAAAAATTTTGCATAATTGGAAATGCTGAGCTTCTGGTCTGGAGGAGCTACAGATTCCCTACTCACTGTAGTGGCTTTTGTATATGCTGAGGAGAGCAGCCTTTCCATGTTTTTGTTTCCCGAGGAAGACAATGTATTTGACCAACTACAGATGGTCTCCCACTTAAGATGTTTCAACTTGAGACTTTTTGACTTTACAATGGTGTAAAAGTGATACAAATTCCATAGAAACTGTACTTTGAATTTTGAACTGTGATCTTCTCCCTGGCTGGTGATAAGCAGTACAATCTTCTCTCCTGATGTTGGGCAGTGGCCCCAGCCGCAACTCCCAGTGAGCCACGCCATCATGAAAGTAAACAACCGATACACTTCCAACCATTCTGTTCTCATTCTACCATTCTGTTTTTCACTCTCAGTACAGTATTCAATCAATTACCTGAGGTATTTAACACTTTATTATCAAGTAGGCTTTGTGTTAGATGATTTCTCCCAACTGTAGGCCAATGTCAGTGTTCTGAGCATGTTTAAGGTAGGCTAAACTAAATTCTGATATTCGGTAGATAAGGTGTATTAAATGTGTTTCAACGTATGATATTTTCAGTGTACTCACTCATAATGGGATTATCTGGACATAACCCCATTGTAAGTTGAGGAAGACCTGTAGAGTGATTATAGTTGCCATTATAGAGGAAAAGAGCAGAAGGAAAATTAAATCAAGAACAGCCCTGAAGCATAGAGTTCAGAAACCATTGACATAGTAAAGGGATGACTTCATCTCCTTTCTCCTGCACACCTATACTCCTCATTTCAGTGAATATGGTCACAGTCTGCCCAGTTTCCCTAGACACAACACAAGAGTCATTCTTAATGTTCCTTCTTCCTCAAATTTCAGGTCCAAGTAGCCTCCAAGTCAAGCCAATTCCATTTTCTCAAGAGGTTTCAGATCTGTCATGTGTGTCTCTCTCTGTCCATTCCCACCCTCTGAGTTGAGATCATCCCACCTTTCATCCACGTTATTGCCTAGTCTCCTAACTGGTCTCCCGGTTCCCAGTCATGCTCACCCATCTGTAATCCATTTCCAAACAACCAAAGTGATTTTCTTTTTTTCTGTTTTTTGTTTTGTTTTGTTTAGAGAAGAAGAGAGATGGGTGGGGAGGAGGGACAGAGGGAGAGAGAGAGAATCTTAAGCAGGCTTCACACCCAGCATGGAGCCCAATGTGGGGCTCGATCTTACAACCTTGAGATCATGACTTGAACCAAAATCAAGAGTTGGATACTTAACCCACTGAGCCACCCAGGTGCCCCCAGCAAAAGTGATTTTTCTAAGGAACAGTTCTGATCAAGATGCTTGCCTGAATGTTTCAACCTTGCCACCATTCTTAAAAAAAATGAAATTCTATAACTTGGCTCCCAAGATTACCTACCATGTCTCTTTTCTGGCCACTATCTCTACATGACTCAGAAAAATTTTTGGTTCTCTGAACCCACTGTGTTCTTTCCAGGATTTTGCTTAGATTATTCCCTCACCCTGAAGTACTTCTCACTCACCATCACCTGGCTAATTCCTATCAAGTCATGGTGCAGGCTTCCCTATATCCCTAATGTCCTAAGATGGGTTGGGTGACTCTGTTACATGCTTTCTTGAAGCTTCTCCTGTGGAGCTCTGGCCACACTAGATTGATAATTGCAGTCTATCTGATATGAGGGCCCTATTGTCCTATAAGCTCCAGGATGGCAGTGTCTGTGCCTGGCTTGTTTATGATTGTATTTAGCCATCTAGCAAATTGTTTAGCACATATTAGACATTCAATAAACACTTTTGATTTGAATAGAATAAATATGGAATGTCAGAGGTCCATATCAACTTACCTCATGTCTTAAGAACTTGTCCATAAACTGTTATTTCAACAAAGTGATAGAGCCAAAACTCTAGTACCAGGATGCCTGGACTTGAATCCCATTTATGCCATTTACTAGCATGTGACTTTGGGCAAGTTATCCTAAACCTCCAATTCCTCATCTTCAAATAGGAATAATAATACTTACCTAAGGTAACAACCTAGGGTTGTTATACATTAGGCATCCTTATACATTGTTATAGGTTGTTATACATTAGGCACCCAGTACAATGTCTAGCTTAATGGGTGCTAAATAAATAATAGTCTTGTTACTATCAGAAATAGGATCGCCAGTGGAATTGAATACGGATAGCACAAAAAGTGTTGGGATTTAAGAGGGAGAAGGAAAAAAACTTGGGAAGCTGGATGGAATAGGAGAACACTGGAGTAACAGTGTTGGTATAGCTTTTAATCTTGTACTAAGCTTTACTATACAACCAAGGTTCCATTTGAGTTTACTCCGTGTCCCCCTCAGGTTCAAATATGCATGTGTATTTCTGGGAAGGCCTACCAACTTCAGGTTGGACTCTTTTTGACTGGTGACAAAAGTGCAACTCACACAGCTTAAGCACTGAAATGAATTTATTGTTTCATGTAACTACAGTAGAGAAATAACAGTCGCTTCAAGCAGAGCTTTAGCCCATGGCTCTAAAATGTCACCAAGGGCCCAGTTATTTTCATATCTAATTCCAAAAATGACTGCCAGAGGCTCTCCATGGTACTTGGATGTGCCTTCATGTTCAGCAGAAAAGAGGAAGTCTTTATCTGAGCATTCAAGCCAAAGCCCTCACTGTTTCATTCTCATGGTTCCAGGAAATGGCGCATGACTCCAGCAGTCCCAGTGAGAGCTGATACTGGGACATTTGTGTGTCCTTTAATCAATTCACTGTGATTAGGGAGACAGGATATACTATTTGCCTAAACTAATCTGAACCCTCTAGTGAAACTGGAATTAGGGTTAATCTCCTTAAACTACGAGGCTGAAAATAAGGGAGAAAAGTTTTTTTCCAAAGACCTTAGAAGTAGTATTATCATTAAAGAGAGGGAATGGATGCTTGCCAGCAAATAATGGTGCTTGAAGGATCTTGGAAAAGACCTTGTCTTCAATGATGATAGAAACCGGGCTTTAGAGCTTCATCCCAGGACCACACACTGTAGAAGGCAAGGGTGGAGAGCAAGGAGGATATCATTTTGCAGGAGGGGTAGAGGCTCTCCCTTAAGGGATGTCACAATAACCATACCAAAGAAAATCAAGGATCTAAAAGGTCATCCAAATTGCCCTAAAAAGATGAGCTCAAATCCAAAAATTCTGACTTAAAAATAACATGGCCCTGTAAAGTTGCATAAATTGAGGACCCACTTGAAATAACCAAACTTCACAGCCTTTAGAAAACGTTTAAAACAATAAACCCCAGAGTAAATTGATAGGTTCATGTAAGCAATTACATATAATAGATACAACTACACATAGTATCTTCCAACCGATTGCATCCATGGGATCAAAGACAATAGTGGGATCTCATGAATCCGTAAGCCTCAAAGCTGTTTTTCCATTTAAATGTGTAACTTTTTTTTTTTTGTAGTGTATGAACTTCTTATATTTATTTTTAGGCACTCTGCACTGAGCTGCTTGCATCATGTCAATGTTTGCTGTGCTAACTTTACATCTAAAGGTTACTCAACACACTGAGATCTGAAAAAAACACTCATATTTTTACCTCGAAGAAACTGTACTTGGATTCTGCTATATGTTCTAATGGTGTTAAATGTCAAAAAATACTGGAAATACAAGTATTGGGAAATGGGCTGCAACTGCTGTCCTAGATGTCTTGTACAGCTAAAGGGTACGAAGATGCCAGGCGCTGCAGCTCAGGGTCGGCGGTCTGGCAGATTTTGAAGAGGAATCCAAATTGGAAGATAGGAAAATAAGTTAGTGATCGTTTGTCAGTGCCTGCAATTCAGCTGGTACTAGTCTTATGCAAAAGAGGCAGGGGCAACTGAGTGAAGACCTGAACAAACAAAGTAACAAAATTTTGAATAGTAACACTGGCTCTTGGTTGAGTGTACCAAGCACTAATTTAATGCTCATGGCAACCCTGGAAAGTGGAGATATTATCTCACTTCTGGCAATGGGACAGGTGCAGTTACTGGCTGCAAGGTAACATGTGCCATTCTCAGAGATGGCACAAGTCAACTCTTACTGGCTTTCTGTTGAGGGAACTTTCAATTCTAACTCGTGGATCAGCAATGAGACCTTCTGTGTCTGTCACTGGTGAAAGAAATCCCCTTAGTCCTCTCTGCATTTCTTCCAATGCTTCAAAGCTTTGGCAAGATCCTGTTGTAACTGCTTTTTCAGTAATGCCACCAATTGCTCATAAGTCGGGAGAAAGACAAACCCACTCCTCTCTGCCTTATTTAAAGACTTTGAGAAAGCAATGGTGAGTTGGGGAACACCCACAGCTAGAAACATTTCAATCAACGCTTCATACACACACACACACACTCACACACACACGGGGGTTGCATACTATATCAAGGAAGGAGAGGAAGCAAGTTTGAAAATGAACTTTCAAATTCCTTCTTTATTTAGAAATCATACTGACTTGCTTTTTATGTTTCTACTTAAGATTAGGAGATGCTTGTAGTTCAATGTTTGGGAAGAGAAAAGAATAAAATGCTGTTTGTTTTTAATGAGACAGTAGATGTCATTAGTATATTATAATTAAAACACATTGTTACATTACAATTACCTTACAATTTAATAATAATGTAATCAGATAAATATTATCACAGAAAAAGCCGTATTTTGAATCTGGATGGCCAACTTATGACCCTATACAGGCATGAGACTTAGTGTCTGGGTGTGTTTTCCAATTTACAGTCACAAAGTTACCAGGCAATCATCTAGATTGGGGTCTGCAAACTATGGCCCACAGGCCAAATCCAGCTGGCTGTCAGCTTTTATCCTTTGATTATAACACAACCACATTCATTTGTTAGCATACCGTGTATGGATGCTTTCAGGCGACCGTGGCAGAATTGGGTAGTTGTGACAATGACTTGTATGGTCTACAAAGTGAAAACTATTTATTATCAGGCCCTTTACAGAAAAAGTTGCCAGCTTCTGACCTAGATTATGTGACAGTGTTTAATTTTCCTTTTTTATCTTCACAGGCATGCCTCGCCATAATTAGGCTGGCATATCATAATACAAAAAATGATAAAAACCATCCTATATCCATTATTTTGCTACCTTTGAAATAATCTATGAGCAGGAATATTCTGTTTCCCTTTACCCAGACCTGCTGGAGACTTGATTTAATTTAACTGACATTTGAACACCTACTGTGTTCCCAAAATAGAGATTCTTACTCTGAGATGTTAACACTGCTCATGAAGAAGGACCGAAGTGATATCTATGACTGGGGAACAAGACACGATGGAAACTCTTCCCCATTCTTTGAAAATCCAGAACTATCGGATGAGCTGATAAATAAATGTTTTCTCTCCTTTGCTACCCAGATTGATTAGGAGCAAAAACACAGAGTATCATTTGCCATCAGTGATGATACCCAACGTGCCCTTCCAGTGCCACTGCTAAGTTTTTTTAATATTTGAATAGTACATTGTTACCTTACAACAATACCAAATAATTTTAACTCCCTTCTCGCAAAGACTCCAATTATAACCCAATTCCTCTCAGATTAAATACACTTTGATAGCAATTCCCTTATACCAAAAAATATAGCCCAAGATAATGCTGTGAGTATAGTTTCAATGCTAATAAGAGGCAGTTTAACAGCCTCGAGAAGTTCATTCTGACTACATTTTC
Source organism: Mirounga leonina (assembly GCF_011800145.1). Lineage (NCBI taxonomy): Eukaryota > Metazoa > Chordata > Mammalia > Carnivora > Phocidae > Mirounga > Mirounga leonina. Next base: position 23,514,249 of record NW_023270268.1, read on the forward strand.
ATTGCAGTGATAAACAGCATATAATGCCCCTCAATTATAGCTTTAATGTAAAAAAATGAAGTTATAGGACAATTTATCCCAACTAAATTGTAATTTCATTTCTGAGATATTGCCCTTTTAATAAATAAAAACTCCACTTACCCATTCCATTGTTCTCAGGTTGGGTTTTGACAGTGAGATTGACTACGGGAAAAAAAGAATTACCGATGAAATCAGTGCCACCACTATAAGTAAAGTAGTGAGAGTTTGTTCAAGCCACCAAGCTTGAAACACTTCTCTCCCCTTTTCTCTCAGAGAGCATTAGAAAATAAAATGTTATTGATGATTGCAACTTTAAGTAGAATCATGGATTCCAGCTGACTATGAGCAATGAAGCAAAGGTATGTGTGAGGGAAGTCCTTGAGTCATATGCTGAAGTTCATTTTTTTTGGACTTTATTGGAGTATACATACATTCAGAAGAGTGCACCTCTTACAAGTGTACAGCCCTATGAATGTTCACCAACAGACAAAGGAAGCCGTCAAGCAGATCAAGTAGCAGAACATTAGCAGTACCCCAAAAGCCAATGATGACCTCTCCTCAAGGATAACCATTCTCTAGACTTCTGACCATGTCCATTAACTTTGCTAGTTTGTACTTTATATAAAGGAAATCAAACTTCTGTGACCGGCTTCAATGACTCCACATTATGTGGGCAACAGCCATCCATATTGTATATGTGTGTGATTCATTCTATAGGATGTGTCTCAATGTTGTTTTCATGGATGAACTTTTTTTATAATTTTAATGATTATGCATTTATTTATTTCTAGTAATGCAAAAACACAACAAGAACACCAAACCTATGATTTCGAGGAAGCTTAGAACAAAACGAACTTTAAGAAGATGGTTGCAATCCTGTACATGAAATGTTCATAGCAACTTTATGGGTAAGCTCAAAATACTAAAAATAACTTGTTTTAGTCAACTCAGGCTAATCAACTACATTACCTCATCTGAAGCCGAGATGTCACATCCAAATGCCATCGTGTCGGGGGTTAGGACTTCAGCATACGAATTTGGGGAGGACATGAACATGCAGTTCAAAGCACAACTCAAATGCCCCTAGATAAGCAAATGGCTGGACCAACTCTGTCATATCCATACAGTGGGGTACAAATTAGTAATAAAAAGCAATGAAGATTGATATATGCAACAACCTGGATGGACTTAAAAGGGCGTGGTGCTTAGGAAGAAATGTTAATCATAAAAGGTTACATATTGTATGATTCCAGTGATACAACATTCTCACAATGACAAAACTATAGACACGAACAGATTAGTGGATGCCAGAGGGTGAGGATGAGGGAGAGGGCAGTGGTGAGCTGGGAGTGGGTACAAATACAAAAAGTATCCACTGTCTATCTAAACTTCAAATTTAACTGAGTGCCCTTTATTTTAGCAAGAAATTTTGTCCCCATATTCTAATCCTCATACACATCTGTGTTAATTGCTTTTCTGAACACAGCTCTCACTTCTCTGGGTCACTGGACCCTTTCCATAGTGCCCTTTGGAATTCACTGTTGTACATCACCAAAAGCTCCAACATCCTCCATCTCTTCTCATTTATCGTGTTTTTCAAACTGAGCCCCGATTCTCTCCTGGGGACACCATTTCCCCTGTACCCTTTTCTTTCCCACCCCTTGTATACCACCAGGCTGGTTGGGAGATGGGAGCCCTCATTTAATCCTCTGACCACATCAAACCCTTCTGCCTCCCACTCTCTAGCTTGAATCCCTTGTCATCAGATTACACTACAGACCACCCTTTCTTACTCTAAGCATGTATGGGCTAATGGGTCATCCTCTCTCATTCTTTGAAGGATTTAGTTTCTAGCACAGTGTCATTTACTGCAAAGCCACTTCTATCACAATCCTTAGTTATTTCAATTTATCTGTGCAGGTGAGAATTTCAAAATCCTGTTTTCTCATTTCTTTAAACTCTTCTCCACACGATTTCATCCATCCCCTCTTGAAGTCCTGGTGCCTTAGACTCTTAGTTACCAAAATGTGTAACCTCTTCTTAATTCACCCCTCTCTGCTCACCATCTTCAGGCTTTCCAGCTGACATCCTCTCCTACTCCAGCTCAACATGGGCCTATACAATCCATCGATCCCCGACCTTTGAAACTGCCTCTTAGCTCTTTACACCCCCACTTCATTTCTTATCCAGGGACAATTCTAAAGCCATTTGTTAGAATCCCTTCTTTGCATATGCCCTTGTCTCCTTTATGCTCTCTTTCTGGCACACTCACTTGAAAAAATGCAGCTCTAGTCAAATCCCACTCTCCCTGTATGCCCACCCGCACCCATGAAACTAAATGAAGCTGGAAACAAACACAGGACTGCTCACTTGCCTCCCTTTGATTTCCTGTTCACTCTCCACAAGAGAGTCCTTAGAGTGGCTGGACAATCATACTACCTGTCCCCAGTCCATTCACCTTCCTGCTTTCCCAGGTGACTGTTTTGTACTTTCCACTCTCTCCTCAAATACCTGACAGGTCCTCCTTTGTTCTCACTCTCATTTTACGGAGGAAGTAGAGGCGATCAGATGAGAAGCTCTACACGTTCTCATACCCACGCCCACCACCTACTTGCATCTGTGTCATCTAACTCTGCCTTCTCGCCTGTCACCGAATGAGTGTCCCCTCTGTCAGGAAAGGCCAATCCCTTCCCTTTTGTACTTGATCCTATCTGCTTTCGTCTACTTGAGAACATTACTCTAGCAATTTCCTCTCTTTCTCCTACCGCAACGACTCCTGTCCCAAATGTTTCTCATCATCTCATAAATATCTAAAGAAAAAAAAAAAAACCCATCTCTTAACCCACTTCTCACTCCAGCCAGCACCTTCTTTCTCCCCTTCTCTTTACAGCACATCAAGTATCTATACTCATAATCCCTAATTGTTCTCCTCACATTATCTTTGAACTCCTCTGGCCAGGTTTTAACCTCATCACTTGATGGAAACAAAGCTCTTGTCAGGGTCAAGAAGGACCTTCTCAGTGCAATGGTCAATGTCAATCTTTATTTTACTTATCTGTCAACAAAACTTGTTACATTTGATCTCTCACTACTTCCGAAAGCATTTCCTTCCCTCTGTGGCCACTTGGTTTTCTTTCTACATTACTAGCTACTTATTCTCCATCTCCTTTGGTAGGTCTTCCTCATCTATCCAACCTCAGAATCCTGGAGTGCCTCAAAGTTGAGCCTTTGGAACCCTTTTCTCATTGCCTGAGGAATCTCATCTGACTAGGTTCTGATAACAAATTTCTGTCTCCAGCCAGACTTCTCCACTGAAGTCTCAACTCATTCTTTCTGAGAAACTTCTCAGATTTTCACATGACTACCTAATAACCATCTCAAATTTAGCATGTCAAAACTTTGCTCCTGATCAGACTGCCACTCCCCCTCTAAAAATCTGTACCTCCCACACTCTTTTGTTTGCTAAGGCACACAATCTTGGAGTCATACTCGATCCGTCTCCTTTTCCTTACCATATTTCTTCTTAATCAGCATATCTTATTGACTCTACTTTCAGAATATACCTATAATCCAGTCACTTCTTATTTTTTACTGCTACCAATCTCATCTCACTTACTGCAATGGTTTCCTAATGAGTCTTCCCACATCCATTGCTTTCCCCTACATTCTGTTCTCAATCAAGCAACTGTAGTGATACCATTAAAAGGTATCCTTGGGGGCACCTGGGTGGCTCAGTCAGCTAAACATCTGCCTTCGGCTTAGATCATAATCTCAGGGTCCTGGGATTTAGCCCCTGTGTTGGGGGGGGGGGTCCCTGCTCAGTGGGGAGTCTGCATCTACCTCTCCCTCTGCCCCTCTCTCTCTCAAATAAATAAAATCTTTATAAATAAATAAATACATACATACATAAAAAAAGGTATCCTTGTGCATATCGATCATCATTTCAAAACCATCCGATGCTTCCAGTCTCACTCAAAGAAAACACTGAAGTCCTCACAATGGCCTAAAAACACTATAAAATCTGCCTTCCCCATTACCTCACTGACCTCATCGCCTATGAATTCCTCACCACCACCACCACCAGCTCCCTCCACTCCATCCACTTTGGCCTCCGCTTGCAGTTCTTCTAACATGCCAGCCCCAGTCGTGCCTCAGGGCTCTTGGATTAGCAGTATCTTCTGCCTGAATTTTTCTTCCCTTGGATATCCACCAACTCCCTTACCTCCTGTAGATCTTTTCTCAAATGTCTCCTCGGTGAAGCCTTCTCTGACTACCTTATTTCAATGGAAAGTGAGTCCTGCCATACTTTCTACCCTCCTTACCTGGGTGCTTTAGTTTTCTACCTAGCACTTATCACTTATTACCATTTAATATGCCATGCATTTAACTCGTTTATTTTGTTTACTATTTTTATTCCCTGTCTAGAAAGGCAGGATTATTTTCTGTTCCTCCATTCAGCTATCCACTGCTGAATCTCCAGATAATATTGTTGCCAATCGATATCTATGTTATTGTATTCTTTGGAAAGTAGGAAGACAAGAGTTTCCAGAGCCCCCTGGCAGTTAGACTGGAGTCTTATGACTGATTTATGGTCAGTGGAATGTAAGGCACTTCTAGGCTTGATCCATAAAACCCTGTATGAGTGATGCTCTTTTCACTTCTTGTTCAGCAAACTTGGAGGTCATTTGTTATAGAAGGTAGCACCTTCGGGAGAAGGAGCCTGGGTCTTAGGAAGACTGGCGTTGGACTGTGACACAGCAGGAAGTAAATCCTTGAATTAAGGAACTGATATTTTAGAATCATTTAAGGAATTAACATAACTCTGAGTGATACAGCACTTAATAAATATTTGTGACTATTCTGAATAAATAAAAAGTTATATTATTTTTAATCAAACTCTCCCTAAAAGACATAACACTGTGTTCTCTAACATAGTCAACAAAATATAATGAGCACAAGTTAATCATTAGTATCAAATATTGTTCTACGCCATACAACCAGACCTACAAAGACTTTTGCAATGTACATTGCTGTGTGCCCTTTATACTTTTCAAAAACCATTCCACTTACCATGATTACTTTTTTTTGATGTTCCTTGTTTTGCTCACTATTGCATTGACTTCTTGGGGGCTTCATTGTTGGTTCTCATATCTATTCTTAGATGTGAGAATCCCTACTTCTTCTCATTTTTGTTTTTTCCTTCTCATTTTCCCCTCACTTTTTGTTGTATAGTCTTTGCTTTTCAGCTGATAATGGCGAGGCTTGAATGTTTTAGCTGTCACCACTGAATAAGAGCATTTTCTGGTTTGTAAACCATCTATCATACAATATATTCTTTGTGGACTCTTGGCTTGTCTCAGCTCTTGTCATGAATACTCACATACTCACAATAAAAAGCCTTTTCAAATTCTTTTGAAACTTGAGTCCATCAGATATATAATCACCAAATAAAGGTAATAGAACGATACAAACAAATTTTGGGTAAAGCTTTTTTTCCCACATTTTCTGTGAGTTTACTTTATCTAATATCCTTGTTTATAAGAATTACTTTTCTTTTTTCATATTTCCAAATATACTGATGGACTAAAACAATCTTTTGAAGACTAGAAGAAATGTTATCCCTTGTGGTAACACTTAAGATTATTTTCAAACACAACCATTTTAAAACAATTTTAATCTAATCAAAGTGTAGTTATAGCCTGGAATTAAATATGCAAGAAGTGGGTTTCTTAATGGTTTATTTCAATGGGATGTGAAGTTAGAATTGTTAAGAAATGCAGAATGCTAATTAACTAGAGTTAAAAGCTGGGGATGAGATAAAATACCCTGACATGATCTCTTGATCAACCTTTCTTATTAAAAGTTCACAGGGTCCAGTTGACCTGGATGATACAGAGTTGTGAGGTCATGGCCATTTAGACGTCTGGGGGTTGTCCCATTTAGTTATTCCACCAACCAGCAGGGGGAGACACAGAATGCTCCTTGTAACCCAAGATAGAACTCCCTGTACCCTGAGCCCTCAGTCCTTTTGAGTCCGTAACAGGTAGAACAAGTTAGTCCAGTCTGACAAAGCTCACCCCTCAGTGTTTTTCATTTGCTTGAATTACAGTTGATTTTGCATTCAAGTGACTCACTAGAAGGAGGGATTTGTTTGTATTTGTTGGTTTTGCAGATACTAGATTATATCAGTTTTTTAATATAAGTAAATTTGGCCTATGCCTCCAAAACATGGATGAATCTGATTGAAATTCAGCTATTTAAAAAAAAAAAATTAAACTTCACTCTATCTCCTAATCAGTACCTCTAAAACTCTTAACCCAACATTCAACTATAAAGGAGCTAGCAAAAGCAACACTAGTAAAGCTAATGGCAATCTATATTAAAATTTTAAAATGTCTCGACAGGTTAGAAGGTTTTGTGTCTGATCTTCCAGGAACCAGACAATTTTGATTTTATCTATCTATCTATCTATCTATCTATCTATCTATCTATCTATCTATCAGTTCAGTTCAACACATACCTGGGCTAGGAAGACCAACCAAAGGAGATATATGCCAGCTCCTAAGTTAAGTACTTGGGATAAAAGAAGGTCATGGCACTTGCCCTTTGGATAGATAGACATTTAACAAATAATTACTGGACAGTGTGACCCATGCAACACAAGAGGTGTGAATGAGGTGCATCAGAGGAAGCAGCAATTCTTCTGAAGTAAGGCACTGAGGTGGGCTTCATAAAGAGAAATAATGCTTGAGCATAACTAAGAGGAAAGAGAATGGATTGGGATTAAAAAAAGGAATAGAATGTGAAAAGTTACAAAATAGAACATCCGTTTGAGCAACTCTCCTTTGTGTTGCTGGAAGATGATGTGGGGGTGGGGCATACAAGTAAAGCTGAGGAGGAAGGCACAGGACAGAGGGTGAAGACTCCTGGACTAAAGCCCGGGAACAGGCTACAGAGGGAATCAGGAGTACAGGGCTCTCAAAATTAGATAGTTATTCAGGCTCTGCCAATCTGATGACAAGAGTGTCAGTCATCAAGGAGACTGAGAGAATATGAAAATGTAAATGAGAACCCAGCACCTTGAAGGACAAAAATCCATGTCTTGGTCTTTCAGGAAGATTGCCTTCATTATACTAGCAGAAGAGTAGTAGATATGAATTACTAGGCAACACAGGTTCTCAAAAATTAAATGTCATATTCAAAGATAATTTCAACTTCAAATTTATCTTGATACTCAACAACAAGTTTTCCTTCTTCAGGCTTTAATTTTGAAGATTAAATATTGGTTCACGGAAAGGCCTCAAAAGAGCACCTTGACAGGCTTATCTCTGAGTTCTTCAGATAACAACAAAGGTAAAACAACTTTGAGCGAATACCTATTTTACTAGTCCCATTTTGATTTCCTTGATTAATAATTTTTATCTAATCTTTTGCTAATTTTATAGAACGCTGGGTAGGGATGATGGGTTTGGAGAGATGAATTCCTGTTTATGTTATATAAAAAGTATGTGGGTTGTTGCTTTTTAATAAGTCATTTGAAAAAATAAAGATTGGATGTGCCAAAATCCCCACCCAAATCTCACTTAACACCCCTTTCTAAATGGAAAATAAAACCCTTAAATATTTACACAAAACCTAATTATGAGTTTGCAAGCATTTTAGGTGGTTGAAAATTCAGGGTCTGGACTGGGAAAAAGTAGAATGAGAAGCTGATATGCTGTTTCCAACAAATAAAACAGAGGTCAACAACTTCTGTCATAGTCACGGTAAAGAGTGCTTGTACATATTTTTGGCAGGGCTTGGTTTTTGCCAGTAGACAAGGAACAAAGAAATACAAAGAGGAGTGAAGGAAAGAAGAGGAAAAACAAAGAGAGAAGGAGCAAGAATAATTGTTGACTTTCTCTGATACTCATCCAGAAAAAGCAATTTACTAGAAGTAGCATGGAGTTGTAAGAAAGGCTGGACTGTGTAAATTGTTAGGCTTGGATTCAAATTTTGGCCCCTCTCCTCCTGGCAGCATGCCGTTTGGATAGTCACTGAACCTCTCTGGATCTGTTCTGTATCAGTGCGATCACATAGGCTTGTTGAGATGGTTAAATGAGATACTGTGCTTAACGTCAGGTACAATGGCTGCACAGAGATGGTGATCAGTAAAGGTTAGTCCTATAGCTTTCGTGAACCCTATTATGGAACTATAATAACTACCCAACCTAGAGAAACCAAAATTCATGACATTTCTCCTCTTGAAACTAAAGATCCAGTCTCCAAATTTGAGTAGCCAACACATCATCATGATGATCCCCGTCCAGAACAGAAGTAAGTTAATAATTTTAAGGACACAGACATGATATACAGGGTGGCACAGGGTATGATGGAATCAGGGAACAGGAAGACCCAAACTTGTCTGTCTGGGGAGTCAAGCAGGTGTCCAGGAAGAACTAACCCGAGGCCAAGAAATAAAGAGGAAGAAGGAATCATTTGGGCAAAATGGAGAGAAAACTCTCGGGGAGAGGAAAAGGGGGATGGTGAGCTTGCAGGGCTATAAGGACCGCAGACTAACTGGAGTATGGAATTCAGGTGACTTCAGCCTTTTACATCTAGAGAAAGGAAGGGGGTCAAACCACTCAATCCTTTCTCTTCCCTTGACTCTTTTTTCCTCTATTTATCAAGTAACTTTAACAAATAAAAAAACAGTACCAATAAAACAGTCCTTCTCTTCTGAGTGGAGGAATCTTAACCCCAGGTCACATTTACTAATTCCCACCTCGTCAGAAAAGACGTAGAAATTGTCAAATGAGCCAATTCTAGAAAGTATATCATTCTACACTCTGTCCCCGAACAAAGGAAACACTGGTAGTGTCAATATGTTTAAACTATGTGGGTGAGAGTTGAGTGATTTCCTGGCTCAGAGCAAACAAAGACCACCTTCCTGCGCTTTCTACTCTCATCATTTTTAACTCGCTTGCTGCAACTCATCCTGTATGTGGCAAAGGAGAAAGAGACCAGCCTGCATTTTTCTACCGACTATAGCTACTGTGAAAATGCAGAAATTGTCCACCTTCCACAGGGAGAGCTGGAGAAGCTAGCAGGGGAGAGACAAGGTGAAAAATTCCCTTTCAAAGGAACATGGTGAAGATAATAGGTAAATTTTATACTGTCAGAGTATGGACTCCTTTACATCAGGGGTTGGCAAACATTTCCGTAAAGGGCCAGATAGTAAATATTTTCAGCTTTGTGGGACACACATATAGTCTCTGCAGCAACTACTCAGTTCTGCTTTCATACCATGAAAGCAGCCACAGATGATAGGTAAATGAATGAATGTCACTGTGTCTCAATAAAACTTTATTTATAAAAACACTGGGCCAGATTTGGCCTATGGTCTGGAGTTTGCCAATCTCTGCTAACATAAGGTGATTATTATATTAACTGCATTTTACTTGAGGTATAAAAAAATTTCACACCCCAGCAGCCCATTGAGGGTTTCTGGTGCTCTTGGGTAATGTGTTGCTCACTTTGACTTAGCAGAGATCCCCAGGAAAGAGTGGAAGCATTCTGCATTAAGGGAAACCAATGGAGAGTGGGTTTTTTACTAATATAATAACATTTGCAAAATAGAGCATCAGATAGAACTACTTTTCATAATCAAATGACGGAAATTGTAATTTAAGTTTTATTTAGCCCAAATTTCGGTCTGATGAATCCCCCACTGATACCCACAATGGCCCTGAGACCATATGTCACTTATCCAATAACTTCGAAGGAACCATTGTGTCTTTTCATGTAAATCTTGCTAAGCTCATGGATCACTGACCTGCTTTAGGTGATGTGTGGCATATCAATTCATCCCCGAATACACACAACGAACTCATCCACCCTATTTCCTTCTGAGATTTTATTTCTAAAGTGACTCGCCAGCACGCACTCACGGATTTCCAACCAAGGTAGCCTGACGATTTTTTTTCCCCTGTCAAGATGCCAAAAGCGTTTAGAGTGCTTTACCAACGTCCCACTTGCCAAATTTCCATTTTAACATCAAAGCCGTTGGAACCCTGAGACAAAGCACAAAGCCCTCTCAGCCAGTCAACTCCTATTGTTCTGCTTTACACGGGTTAAAAAAATAAATAAATGAATGGCGAAACAGATTGTTTTTGAAACTGATAACACAATTTGTTCTCCGGCTTCATATGTTAGATTTCCGCCTGCAGCAAATATTTACAGCAGAGTTTTAACCCTCTCAAAATCAGCTTGCTTATGTAAGGGCTGCAACTGCCTTTCATGCAGTACCCTTGACAATATGGCTTTAAGAAAGAAAAAGTAGTGACCTCAGACACCGTCCTATGTGCATGGTCAAGGTTTAGTTACAAGGAGACATGCAGATGGAAAACATGGTCAAAAACTTGTCGTCAATTATTTAGCATTCCCATAAACCATTAGATGGTCAAAAATATCTTTAATTGATTCCATCGCTACCTATGCTACTTCTTATTTATTACTATAACAAACTTCTCCATGGGAACAGCTAATTGTACCTCCCTGGTGGCCACTTCAAGTGGAATAAGCCTTGCACAGTGCAGCCTAAGATACGCTGAAAGGTCTTCAGCTTTGGGGATTTGATTAAAACTGTATTACATGAACACATCAGCAACCATTGCCAAAACAAAACACTAATTTAAAAAATCCTTCTGCTTTACTGCTTAACACAATTGAAAGGAGCTTTGTGTGCATGTGTGCATGCGTGTGTGTATGTGTGTGTGTGTGTGTGAAAGAGAGAGACATGGGGAGTGGTAGCAGAAGGAGGGGGTCGCATATGTTGTCTCCTCTGCAGACGATCATGTTTAATGGAAATAATGTGGCATTCTGGGGCATACTAAGGCAGAAGAAAAGGGCAATCCTGCCAGCGGCATTATGGGTACGAGCAAAATCTCTGACCTCATGATAGGACTGCAAACTATTGTACCAGAAAGCCAATGGTAGAAGAGGCGAATTTCTGGCCCAACCTCCCCTAAATACACACACACACAAAGTCACGCGCGCTTGTGCGTACACACACACACACACACACACCTTTAAAGAAGCATAATTGTTAATCTGCTCTTTAGTAGAAAAGACAGATGTTATGGAAATAGTAAGCCACACTCTGCTAAGAGTGTTCTGTGGAAAGAGATTCCATAGGCAGCACTCTACACGGGAAGATTTAGACAATTAAGCAACCGTTGTGAGGCATGCAGATGAATAACACATGCTAAATTAAATCAATACCAAACACTGTGTTGGAAATAGGTTAATTGTTTATTTTAAACTTCATGGAAGAAAAAAGAAAACTAAGCAACAGTGGAATTTGTCAAGTACTCGAAGCAGGTTACTGGCCTAGATTTACCACGGCAGCCCAGAGAACAGAATGCCCTACGAAGTCCTATCAATGGGTCTTTTAAAAACATTTCTTCACTTACAATTCTCAACTCATTTTAACGAAGGTGGTGGGTGAATTGGAATTCTTAGAAATTTCAAGACCAAGACATTAAAATATTGCCCAGTAATTACAGATACTCAGGCTGAGCCTAAGACCCTAAGGGGAACGTGTGCCTCAGTTTACCACATTTATTCATGTAGACTTAGAGAATAAGAGCAGAAGCCTTCTGCCATCTCTGAGTCTGGCCCCATGGATAAGGTAAGAGTCTCTGCAACATTATGGGAATGGCTCAAATGCAACAATTGTCTAGAGGTATCTTTGTGTCATTCCATAATATTTTAAATACTGTGATGTACCAAAGGGCCAATAGCTGATGCATTTCTTTAATGTAATGTTTATGTGTAAGGAGTAAACAAATGTGAGCTCTGATGTTAAACAAACAGACAGAGCAACAGGGCGAGAGCCTGTATATTTTGTACAACTATTTGATAACCCAAATGCTAGTTTTTGCATTTAGAAGAAACAGGGAAGAGAGGGAGGAATCTTTTCTTGAGTTTCTGAAGACTGCTACCATGCCAGAAACTTGCATATTAATCCCATTTTACAGATGAGGAAGCCAAGGCTCAAAAGGGTTAAATGACTTGTCCAAGCTCACACGCTGGCCTTCGATGGAGCTGGGCTATGAGACCTGTGTCTGGCTCACTCCAGAGCTCAAGATCTTTCTGTTACCATAGCTACCTGCTGAGAACTGTCTCCAAGGATGTCCTAGGTTGTAGCTCTGAGCCTGTCTTCCATCCATACACTGTATGACCTTATGTTAGCTATAGCAGGACAGCTCTTCTCTAAAGTAATCCCAGGGTAAGTGAATATGTGTCTTACCTACTCATCTCATCACCTTGTTACCAGGATAATTGGGCCAAATTGAAGTAATGATGTTGGACTTATTAAGCACTTATGTATTAATTTTTATTTCTTTCGTGTATTTTTAGATTTAAGCCCCTTCTACTCACAAATTGATTAAAATTGACTTTTACAGTAAATAGTCTCTTATCTGATATAATAGTTGGTTATTTTGAAAGAGGATCAATGAATTTAGGACATTATAAACAAAAGCTATATACCCTGATCATTTCCTTTTACCTTAAATATATAAATATACATTCATTCACTAACATTTGGATATAAGATAAAAATCTTTTCTTTGAATAAATGGCTCTACTCATAATCCACCACTGTCTGCAGTTTCAAGTTTTGGTTTCCTTAAAAAGAAGGAAGAACTTAAAGATACTTTCAAAACAATCAGAATGTGGAATTCTTTTAGATAACTGATTTTCTCCCCAAGCATTTCCACTTAGTTCACTGATGCCTAATTCCACATCATTATTTTTAGCAACGTAATGTTATTGAATCTTTCCAAAGGATACAACCTTGTTTTCATAAAAATGATTCTATTTCTTTTTGCACTAATATTTCAAACTTTATGAAATATTTAATTAAAATTTGTTATAACACAACTGGGATAAACTAAGCATAGGATCAAGCACAACTGTCTCCTGGTAAACATTCTGTTCAATTGGTGGGAACATAAACTCACAGGCTCATAAGAAAGGACATCATTCAGAATTTTTTCCAGACTAAATGGAGAATAGCAATTAATGCAGCAAAATGATTAGGGAATAGTTAGTATCCATAAAAAACAATCATAAATAAAATAGAAGTATTTAGACTAAAGGAATAGTGTTATCGGGCACCTAACATGACCTGCTAGTTGGAGTTGGACGTTGAGTGCCCTGGCAGTAAAGTCAAAAAGGGAAACATGTTGCATTACTGTTAGAGTTCCACTCCATTGACCCACGATGGAAAGAGCCACCTGCAGGCTCAGTTCCACCCTGGCTCTGAGCCATCTCAAACTCAATGAGGGCTGGATTTGAAGCTACATTATTTATGTCCTCATCACCAGCAAATGGGGTAGTGGGGGCCTTGTGGAGTTATTGTTACATCATCTTTCAGATTTCTCTGTAGAGACATAAATCATGGCATTAATTTACGGCTCCCAAGTTAGATCTCCAGACACTAGGGTAATTTTATGGCTATCATTATCATGTGTCTCCATTGTTCTTGATGAAGTTAGGAAGGGGGTGGATGAGTGCAGAAGTGGAGGAACACTCATTTTCCTTACCTTTACTTGGTGACATCCTGGCTAGTTTCTACCTTCTCGCTTCTCCATCAGTGGTTCTCCTGGGTTATCACTCAACTAGGGCGTGGCCCTTGAAACAAGTATGGAAAATACACATTTTTGTCTGCAGAGATCAAATTTTCTGAGGACTCAGGAAAGTATTCATCACACGGATCCCTGAAAAATATCTTGCGTAAAAGGAGACAATGTATTCAAGCTGGATTTTGGCCAAAAAAAAAAAAATCAGAAATGTACAAAATGAATACAGAAATGAATGGCACTTCTGTTCTTTAAAAAGACTAAGGATTCTGTTAATTGTTATAAGCTTAAATATAACATTTCATTCATAGGAAGTATAAGGTTGGATCATTTTAGTCCTTTCCCAGGTTCATCCTCTCATAGCTTATGCATATTCCTTTGTCCATTTACAAGTAAATGTAGATATTTTGGGAACTGTGCAAGTTTAGAACCAGAAGGAATTCAAAGGTCATTTCATCCAACCTTATCACTGAACAATGAGAAAAACCCCTGCAATATTAAGGAACAAGGAAAGCTTCCAAATCCCCTGCTAATATTCTCTCTTGGCACCATGATCTGGAGGGGGCCAAAGATTGATAAATAGGGAGAATGGGAAGCAGATTCCCGCTGAGTCTAGAAGAAATGGTTGACAAGCAGATCTTGTTTTTGTTTACTCCTTACAAGTGTGCCTGACACATATTATGTGCCATGTAAGAATTGGCTATTATTGTTAACCTTGCACGCTCTGTTAACTGTGCCTGTTCTAACAGTGGCTGCCTGATCCCTTGGCAGGAACGTAGCATCAGAAGAGTATTTGGAATCAATACATTCCGACCAAGATATTCTGTGGGGATGTTATCCTGGACTACCAGAGATGTTTTGCTGTGACGCACAAGCATCTTACTTTGAGAATGAGATCAAAATATCCTTCCGGAGACACTGCTCTACTCATTTCAGTCTATATATTACCCTGAATTTCTAAATTAGGAATGTGAGAAATGCTTTTAAGCCATTTTTTTCCTTTGCATTTAATTTTTGTCCCCCCCCCCCAAAACCAGCCTCCTGACATCCAGGATTCCCCATCTTAATCAATGACAACAATGATCATCCAGTTTTGAGAGCTGGAAACTTGGAAATTATTCTGGATTGCTCATTTCACCTTCCTGTCATTTTCAATCCATCCACAAGTTCTCTTGGTTCTACCACCATCATCGATCTTGCGTCTTCCAGCTCCTCTCCATCTCTGTCCCCCGCACCCTGACAGCCACCTCCCACCTAGACAATCAGAACTATCTCCTGACCATGCAAGAGGTCCCCAGTTGTCATTCTTGCCTCCCTCCAATCTATGATATTGCAGCAGCCAAAATTATAGTCTCAAAAACAAAATCAGATTATGTCTCTTTTCTGTTTAGAAAATCTCCTGGCTCTTTCCTGCCTCCAGGTCTTTATGTTCTGCTATTTTACTGAAATGATTTTTACACTCTTCACATGGATGGTTCTTTCTCATCTCTTAGATTTCAGAATAAATGTCACCTCCCCAATGGGGCCTCATTAGCCATCCTTTCTGAAATTGGTCCCCCACTCTGTTACTAACTCACTCATGCTTGTTTCTTTCATAGTGTTTATCATTGTAATTATTTATTTGTTTGTAATTCTGTGCATTCTACTACAAAATTTAAGGAAAATTAGAGAGGGGCTATGTTTATCTCATTCAACACTTTATTCCCATAGCATATAATGAGCTCTCCGTAAATATTTGCTGAATGAATGACTGAATAAATGAATGAGGTAGGTCGGTTGTCATAAGCACTTGGGGCTGCCTTTAAGGAGATGGAAAGAAGTGGAAATGGAAACTGAGAAACATATCATATGAAAAAAACACTGAAGGTTTTGGCTTCCTTATGTGAGAGAAGGTGACTTACTCATTTCTTGTTTCTAGTACTTAGCGCAGTGTCTGGAACAGCACACAGGTTTCAAAAACACCTGCTCTGTGAATGAATGAAGTAACGGATGATGGGAACGTGAAGCTACAAGAAAAATGATGTAAACCTTGCCATTTGGAAGAACAGCTATGTGCAAACACATGGAAGTTGTTTTGCAATTAACAGTATTGTTGAAGATGTCATTATTCAGGCAGTGATTAAGAGTTCTTTTATTAGAACTCATTGTTTCATACGTGGAGAACAGGAGTCAGGCTTCCATTCATCAATTTTTAACCTAGTTATGCCAGTGTCTTCTTTCATGATTGTGAATGGTTCACTCAACTGCTTGGGATCTCAGTCCTTTCTCTTTTTTAAAAGTTTGGTCATTAACACTACAGTCTGATTAATAACTAAGCTAATACTACTGATAGCATGAATACTACTACTAAGATTATTATTAATACTAATATTAGCAAATTAATATTAAAAACTTACAATGTGGAAATGGTTTTCTGATATTATTACACTTAAATATATTTACAATTATCGTGGAAATAAGACTACAGACTCAGAAACTCAGCTTTTTTGTTTACATGGATCCTCAATCCAGGAAGAAATGAGGAAGATTGACCACCAACCAAAAGCAAAGGACTATCACACCTCAGTTCTTAGCATATTAATCTGTAAAGTTTATTATGAGTAAACCCTGCAAACCTCCCACACACAAGTATTCCAGAATTTATTTGGGGGTCCAATGGAAAGGGAGACTCTTAGACTCAAAATAAACACACATCACAAGGTTGACGACAAACATTTGAAAAGGTATTCTTGTATATTGTGAATCTTGGAACATCTCCAGAAGGTAAAAAATACATCTGGAAGGAGATTCAGGTATACATTTAAGAAGAAGGGGAACCACAGTTTTCACGAAGAAGAACAAAAGAAAGCTAATTTCAGCTTCCAGACATTTCCATTCCATCAACAAACCCTACTGATTCTACCTCCAACGTCTGTCTGTCTTGCATCATCTAGCTCCTCTCCGTCTTTTTCAGGTATTTAATCTGATCATACCCCTCTCTGAAAAGCCTTCAATGGTTCCTTCTAGAATAATATATGAACACAACCCTGTAGGGCATGTGAGAGTCTTCATGATTGAAGGACACTAGAGCATATGAATTCCAAAGCTAGACTGTTTAGGTTTGAATCCTAGTTCTGACACTTTCCTGCTGTGTGACCTTGGGCAAATTACTTAACCTCTCTGCACTTTACATTCTTCATTTGTAACATGTGAATGATAGTAGGAAAGGACTCATAAGGTTGTTGTAAAGATTATATAAGTCAATTCACACAGAACATTTAGGATAATGCCTGGCACATTATAAACACTGTTTTATATTTTATTATGATTTATGATGGGCTAGTGAGGTATATATTAGCAGATTGCTGTTGGATATTGGGTTGTCTTGATCAGGAATTAGCAGTAATCAAGCTACTTTCGTTTGAGTGGCTCTGGGCTTTATCACAAAAAATGTGAAAAGGAGATAAAATGAATGAGCCCTGGGCTGATAAGGTAGAAAGAGAAATGCCGTCAGTAGAGGTAACAAGCTTCCTGGAATCAAATAGAGGAAACTTACAAGTGTATAAAACATGGGGGAGCACCACTGTAATGTGAAAGAAACCAGCTGGGCAATCTACACATTTCTGGTGCAATCTGTATTTTCTGATCGCACGGCATGATCTCAAATTGTCCTATTTCTGGCGACAGCACCAACCAGTGGTTGATTAAGTATCAATGGAGATGTTTCTTGCTGATGGTCTTGGAGATCTTGGGGCTACATAAAATGTTCAGAACAGCAACCAAAATTCCAGGAATCTTTTGGGCATTAAACGCCTATGTCGGCATCCTACTCTGAAGAAATAGGGCTGAGATGATTTGGGGTTCCCTGGGATCTGCACTCTGCCCCTACCCTTCCCAAGATAGAGCTGCCTGATGGCTATTTCCCTCCTGTCTTAGTGTCCCCTACGCTGCCTTCAGCTCCTCCAGGACTCTCCATGTGAGAACAGGGACTGGGATGATGATGACTGGGTGAACCAATCACCAGTCACGTTACATTTAAATTTATATTATTACCAGGACTGATACTGTTGGGTTTTACTCACCACATTTTCTCAGGGATTTTTATGTTTGTACCATATATTTAGAGTCCTATTTGTTTATGAATTCTCAGGACCTGAAAACAATCCAGACTCAAAATCATAGCCATTTTCATTAAAATAATTATTACAACACAAGTTTTGGAAATATATAGAAATTGGATCATTGGTAGTATCACGATTCTAAGGATTACGATTATGACTTACATTAGAGTATTACAGAATATAGTAGTGCCATCATTTAAAGTGTGTGTGTGGTGGGGTGACTGGGTGGCTCAATCAGTTAAGTATCCCACTCTTGATTTAGGCTCAGGTCATAATCTCAGGGTCACGAGATCGAGCCCCACACGGAACCCACTTAAGGGTTTTCCCTCTCCCTCTGCTCCTGTGTGCATACTCTCTCTCTCTCTCTCTCTCAAAAAAAAAAGTGTGTGTGGCAATGAAGGTTTTGAGGTGGGAAATGTTCAAAACAGTGAGAACATTCTAGGCACAGGAAAATATCTAACTTCACCGTATTTTTTTTATTTTTTATTTTTATTTTTTGCTTACGTGGCTCTTTCCTATGTAAGATTGTAAGCTGTTGATGGTGGGAAATCATTTCGTTTTTTTATCCCCTGAGTGTACTTTAGTGTCTCACACATAGTGAACCCTCAAAAAATACTAGTTGAAGGAACAAATTATGACAAAACAAGCATCTGTCAGAGAGGAGAAGATGACAGATAAAGAAGCTTCCTTTGCTCCCCAATTGTTTGGAGTTTGTATCTTATATAGTTTCTCCTTTTAAAAAATTTAACTCAGAGCATGATATGCTCAGGATCATCAGTGCATTCCTGCCTGGGTTGGGAATTTCTGTAAAAAAGGGCCGAAAAGGGATAAACCAATATAAACCATTCTCTTGCCTGAAAACCAAGGTTAATGCTTTGCCACCCATAATGTGATCCATGCACCAGTACCATGGATATCCCTCAGGAGAAATGTGCTCGTGAGAAATGCAGAATCTCAGCCCCACCCAAGACTCACAGAATCAGAATCTGCATTTGAAGGTCCCCAGGGGATTTGTGTGTGTGTTGAGTTCTGAGAAGCATTGAGTTAAAGCACATGCTAATTTAAGGAGTCCAGTGACGTGTTAAGGGCTCCGGGCGGTGTCGTGGTGAGGTTTGAGAAGACTGTGATTTCAAGTGGGGGTGACAAGGAAAATAAAGGTCACGTTAACTAAAATCCGGAAGATGAGATGAGGAACTGGTTTGAAGTGGGAGTCAGGGAGAGGCAGAATGATGCCACTAAGCTTCAGGAAAGAGGAACTGCGTCACCCAAACTTTTGCCAATCAAATTAATAGCAATCAAATGCAGCTCACTTTCAATATCAGAAGTCCACAGATACAGAGAGAAACTGCAAGAGAGGGAAAAGCGAGGAAAACATTTTGGGTTGAACCTATGTAAAAGGAAAAGATATTATTAAAGGATATTGGAACTCCTGAAAGTCCAGAGAAGCAGAAACTGTTCTGGGTCCCACTGCTCTTCATACGTAGCCAGATCATTTCCCTGGGCTGGGTTCTACCCGCCAACTCTCCATATTTTTCATTCTTGCTCTTTGTGCATTTAATACCTTGAAAAAGAATCCTCTTAATATTTAAAACGCATTTTGGATATCCACACTGTGTAAAATGTGTGTAAAAAGCCTCTTAACACAATTGTTTTCAAATGACACTGTCAATGTCTTTTTTCCTCATTTTTGTAATCATTATTACTCACTGTTGCTTATAATAACTCTATATGAGCCCAGAACTGAAATCTGTTTTCTTACGGATTTTTTTAAAACCTTAATTTTCATCGCATGTCACAGTTATTCTTTTGATTTTTTATTTTGTGGTGATTTTGTCAGGTTCTTCTTGAAAAATATCACAAGCATTAATTTTTCTTAACACAGCCAGGAATCATTTACATGAACTTTGCACAAATATGCATATGATGGGGGAATAGGTTATATGGGGGGGTGGGGGACAAGGAGAGACGTGAACACTATTTAGTATAATGCACCTTTTATCGTCAGATCTCAAAGTGCTTCGCAAATATTAATATATCACATTACTTTGCTGGGAAACAAGTCAATATGATTAAACACATTTTACAGATGAGAAAACTGAAAGCACAGATTGGTGACATGATCTGCTGAGAGCCATAACAAAGGTCACGGTGGAGGGGGGCCCAGAACTCGGTGTCCTAATACTGGTAGCACACATCACTTGTCATCAGTTACTTGGCCCTCACTTTTGTTTTGGAAAGGGAAACAAGCCTATGGTCTATTAACCCAGCATAGAGCGCTGGTACAACGTGTGTTCTTCTCCCTTGTCCTTCCCACAGTCCCAATCTCCCCCATCTCCTGCTGCCTTCACCTCTCAGAGGAGAGAGGAAAGAGGAATGAATATGGGCTCACTGGAGATAAGGTGAAATACATATTACGGTTGATTGTGTGTGTGTACATGCAACAGAGAGAGACTGTGTGTATGCGAGTATGTTTGAGAAGGTGTGTGTGTGAGTGTGTGTGTGTATGTGTGAGTGTGCATGAGAGACTGAGACAGTGTGTCACAGAGTATGAGAGAATGTGTGTGAGAGATCATAGAAAGTATGTGAGTGTGTATGGAAGTGTGTGTACGAGAGAGAGACTGTGTATGTTCATTCAATAGCTAAAAGGAGAGTTGACATTTCCAAGTTTTTCCAATAAGACAGGGCACTCTTAGGATTATTGTTACCATTGTACTATAATAACATGAAGACAAAAATGCTGTTCTAATTTTTGTTAAATGCAAAGGAGAAATCCCCAACAAACTTTGAAAGTTTTAGTGCTTAAAGAAAGGCTACCAGAGTTCCAGATGAGAGGCTGGAGTTCCGTTTTGCCCTAGCTAAACCCCTCCCAGGATGACACTCACAGGTTGGTAAGAGTCAAAGCCATCTGCTTGGGCCTGCCTTCCCGCAATGTCCCCTGCAGCCTGCCACACATCCTCTCCCCGCTACGCAGGCCTTTGGGGAACAAGTAGGTTTGAGATCACTTGGAAATGATGCTAAAGCCACTTGTGGATGAGCGCTGGGTATCAGGCTGCCATAATGGAGAGTTTGCCTCTGCAGAGAGGGTGAGCAGCTTACCCTGAAAGCAAATTGCACAAGCTTTGTTCATCATTCTTTGGCTCCAGCTGACTTGACTGGAACTCACCTTTTTTTTTTTTTTTTTTAACAGACTTGGTACCCATAACCTTGTCTTACCCTGCCTGCTTCGTCTTACCCTGGCCGTCACAGACGTTTTCACGAATGTTCTAAATCCGCCTGATTTTTCATCTTCTAGTAAGTAAGCATATTCGTATTCAAGAGGGTCTCTCTTCTCAAGTCACTGAAGGGACCAGCCCCCCAATTCCCTATCCTGCTGATGTCCTGAGTTCCCTTTGCCACGGCTTGACTGCACCAGCCTGGGGCTGCCCAGGGGTTTGGGTGCACCTGTGCACGGTGGCCACCCAGGGATGTGCACGCTGAGCCTTCCATTCGGCCCAACATGCTCTGTCTGCCCTGCAGTGTTAATAATAATAGCTGTCGTTCTTACTGATGATAACAATAACAACTCTCTGAACAAAGAATCTTCTTAATGATGATTATGAGAATCCCAAGAAGTCTAAACTAAAATAAAAGCATAATTTCAGATTTTAATCCAAACAGTCTGCAAATTAAATGTGGGCCCAGAAGGTGGGGGAACCGAGGCATCGTCTACACAGTTGTCACAAAACCATTATTTCTCCCTCATGTTGGAAATCCGGCAGAGAGCAGATTTAAGACTGCTATTGTGACTGAAATTTGGTGACAATAAAACATTTTTACTTTATCAGAAGCAGGTTTCAGAAGAGTCAACGTATCAAAATGTTTAGAAAATTCCTAGTTTCCTGTCATGGCCGGGAAAACAGAAGAGGTGTTGAAGTCACTGCAGGGCAAGTAAGGTTAAGCAGAAGGTGCACTTGAAAAATTCACGTTTCTTCTTCCGTGTTTCGGACGTGACCTGTACCCGTCGTGTGTACTCTTCCTTTAAAATGATCCCAGAAATAACATCAATTTAATAGCGTAAATAATGTTAATTGAGGTTTGGAAAATACTTCTAGCTAATTTTTTACTTCCCAACACCTGATACTATACAAAACACAAACTGGATAATGCCAGTTAACAGCCTTAAAAAGGTCAAAATAGATACACTTTTAAAATGTTGAATTACTTTTAAGGGCATATTAAATTCCTACTTTCACCTATCCTTCCTCCTTGTTTTCCTTCTCCTGTTGTGGCAAAGGTATGAAAACAGACTAAATGGGGAAAAAAAAATCAGGAAGTAAGGAGAAATTGGCTAAGTGAAGAGCTTGGATAAAGGATGAAATATAGAAATCAGTTGTGAATGCACACACACACACGATTTTACAGTATACTTTGTTGCTTCCTCAAAAAAATCCGATTCTCTAAAATGTGTCCCTATGCTGTTTTTTCTCCCTTTTCAACTTGTAAACATGCATTCTTGTCTTTCTTGCCTTTAAAGCTTTAACAGTCACTCCTAAACAGACGAGAGTCATTTAAGAAACAGGTTAAAGTGTACATTTCAGAATTCCACTTGCCAAGAGGTTCTGATTTAGTAGGCTTGGGATTGGGTACAGAAATACACATTTTTTTCACAAGTACATCTCGGGGCCTATGAGGCAGGTGGACCAGGGAACTTCAACTTTGAGAAACACATTGGCCTAAAACCAAAACAAAGACACCTCGAGTCTTCAGCAGGCCAGAAACTGATGGAAACAAACTTCAGTGGACAGTAGGGAATGAACTAATTAACAACTCCAAATATGTCACATGTGCATCTTTCTGATGACATGTGTAATTAGAAACCATGATATGGGGCGCCTGGGTGGCTCAGTTGGTTAAGTGTCTGACTCTTGATCTTGGCTCAGGTCTTGATCTCAGGGTCACGAGTTCAAGCACCGCATTGGGCTCCATGCTGGGGTGGAGCCGACTTAAACAAAACAAAACAAAACCATTGTGACCACTGACTTTCTTTTAGGAAAAGGGATACAGAGTCAACAACCCCAGGGATAAAGCCATAGACAAAAATGAGCATGCACAACGGGTGTAGGATTGAGAGTATCAATTAAAAAAAAAAAAGTATCTTTCAAAGTCTGGGATTTATGAATCTTTAACAAGTTTTTACCAATTACTTCCCATCAAGTTTTATGAGATAGAATTATTTCCCATAAACATACCTGGGAAGAGCTATTTAATGCCAAAGAACAGTTTTCCTCAGTCCACGTAAGGTCTTTCTCTTAGAAACAGGAAATGGCTTTCTCTTGCAAAGATGAATGCTGTTCACAGGATTCACGTTTTGCCTCAATTCAAAACTCATACTAAATTTGGCAAACTGTGATACCCACAGAAGGGAAAGAAATTAATATTATAGTCGGTAGTGCTGAATGTCTTTCTGAAATAATTTGAGCAATGCACACTCATATTACTCTTTAAAGACTCTTTAATGAGGCATTTCCCAAGAAATTTTGATGATAATCTGTGGAGGACTGGTTGGTAATATTTACGTACTTGTGAGGGACCACAAAGTTACATTCATGTGAATGAGTTACTTCCTATTAAATAAATGACTGTTCTTTCACTTGTGTAATAATACTTAGACTTCACTTTTTTTCCCTCTGCTCTCCCAAAGAAGTTTCTTTCTCTCCTGTCATTTGTTGTTGTTGTGGTGAAGTTATTTTTCTTGACGAGTTCCACCTACTCACTGTTAACCTGAAGGTCTTTTCCACTGTAGACACGCTGTGAATGCGCAGAAAGGAAGCTTGTTATCGCAAGATCAGCAACTCAAATTACAGCGTGATCAGAAGTGACATCACTGTGTGGTTTCATTAATGATATTAGAGGAGAACAAACTAATTTCA
This sequence comes from Mirounga leonina, assembly GCF_011800145.1. Lineage (NCBI taxonomy): Eukaryota > Metazoa > Chordata > Mammalia > Carnivora > Phocidae > Mirounga > Mirounga leonina. Next base: position 23,537,907 of record NW_023270268.1, read on the forward strand.
GTCATTCTTTTATTGTCGCAAAACTATGCATCTTGCCCCCTTCGTTCCCATTTTTCCATCCCTCCCTGAATTGTAGCAGGGATTTCTTCTCGGGACCTCTTTTTCTTCTTTATTCCCAGTCCATTGTGAGTGTGCATATCTCCTCATACAGCTTGTGTAGAACAGAGCAGAGACAAAACAAAACAAAGCACATTAACACTATTGACCTGATAACTTTCTTTTCCCAGAATAAGATCTGAAGAGAATTCAAGAAAACCACAGATACTAGAACTGATGAAGTCTACTTCCTGTGAATTTGTGTGGCTTGCTCATCAAGTCATATCCCCTTTTTAATTCTTATTCTTTATTCTGTAGTCACAGTATTTCTGCAATTGTCTATGGACCCCGCTCACCACAAACCATGATTATCATATGTGAGAACCTTGGCCCAGTTCTAGTCCTATAGCAACAAAGACTTGGACCCTGGACTGCCTTTTCACCTATGCTCCCATTTGGGCTCTCAGTGGTAATGAAACTGGTTGGTTTGAAACAAATGTGATCGGGGGGAAATCTGCCTTTGCTTGAGTTAGTTAAGCTCTCTGCTTTACTTTTCCAGTAAAGAAATTCTGTGCACGTATTTGTGTTTCAGTGGATGGGAGGCTAAAGGGGGGTGGGGGTGGGGAACTGATATGTGGGGCAAATAAGGGTTCTGTATTCTCATATTATAGTAGAGGGGTTTGGAACGCTGAGAGGGGAGCCTGAATGCTAAGCTGTCTTCTGGCTTCTGGGTTTGTTTAGGGATCCTGTAAGAGATCAGACGGGAGCCAGAAATAATGCCATCAAACCAACAAACATAGCCAAGTCATTTAGCTTCTCTTGGCTTCAGTTTTCTTAAGTCTAAACCATAGTTTCTCAACCTTGTCCCTATTGACTTTTTGGCACAGATAATTCTTGTCATAGGGGACTATACTGTACCCTGTAGGATGTTTAACAGCATCCCTGGCCTCTACCCACTAGATGCCCGTAGTACCCCCAGTTGTGACAGTCTCCAGACACTGCCAAGTATCCCTTGAGGAAGGGGGAGAAGGCAAAATTGTCCTCCATGGAGAACCAATGGCCTAAAATAAAGCAGGTAAAATTTATCATAGCTTTCTATTTTAAGATTCCAAAGGATAACATTCCGTGACTCTAGATCCATAGCTGATTTGTTGATGCAAAAGACTATTTTTTTTCAACTCTAATGGCAAAATAACTTATAGCATTAACCCAAATTGAGATTTAGTCCCAAATATTTGTCAGGAGCTTATCTTATGGCATAATGATAGTGGGCAGCATTTGTTGACCACTTACTATGTTAAGTGCTTTCAGTGAGATCTCTCACTTATGGGGGAAAGTTGAAGGAAGTATACTTATTAGCTCCAACTTAGAGAGAAGGCAAACTAAGGTGTACGGACATTGAACAACGTGACCCAGGTCTCACTGCTAGTAAATGGGGGACCAGAAACTCAGATCTATCTGTCCTAAAATTGTTGAATTTTGCCATTATTTTATATGGCTTTCTGTGGTATTTTGCCGGGCATTATTTAAGCTTTTAATATCAACAGGTTGACTCCTTATCTCATGGTACCTATAAGGAGGTATAATCATTATCCCCTTTTTGTTATATGTGGGGAAAGAAAAAGGTCACAAAGAGGTTACATAATTTGCCCAAGTTCACACAGCTAGTAGGTGGCAAAGCTGAGATTTCAATTCAGTCGGTGATCCCAGCCATGACTCTCTTTTGCCTTTCAACATAAAAAGCTGCAGTACTAGACCTTGACATCCTATGAGTCAATGCAAGTGAGTACTTTTTTGGTGTTCAATATTTAGTGAGACTTTATAAATGGTGGGAGATGTCATCAATCTCTTTTCTGTAAAGGAGTTGGTGTTATGGAATAAGAATAACAATAATAAGAATAATAATAAATTACAGTTGCTATCATAAAAAAAGATTTTTTATGCATTGTTACATAGAAGAAGAGATTTGACCTGCACTCCTCCCACTCAACCAAAGGGTGAGACATTCGAGAACACCCTCAGTGGCAATGCTATCCAAAGTCTGACCAATAGCTATCCAGTTACTCTCTCATGCCTTATTGAGCACTCCCTATGTCCTCCACATACAAGCTGGGGAAACAGCCACAGATAACATATAATTCCTGAAAAGTTCAAATATAAGTATTAAGAGAAGTCCACACTAATGACATGTAGAGGGGGATAGAAGAATCACAGATAAGAGAGCCAATTTTCCTAATTTGGAAAAAGCCCAGCCAGGACAATCTCCCAAAAGAAGGAGACCCTTGAGTGATTGTAAAAGGTTATCAGACATCCCAGTTGGAGAGACAAGTAATGTGGTGTGAGTTAAGGTAGGAATTTCAGAGAAAGAAATGTTATCAATTATGGCTGGAGAAAGAAGACTGCAGAAAATGAGAAGGCCAGAAAAAATAGATTAGGGTATGAAAGAGCCTTGAATTCCATCCTAGGATGACTGGTTTTTTTTGTTTTGTTTTGTTTTGTTTTTGGTTTTTGGTTTTTTCTTTTCAGTAGGTGACATGGACTCATCAAAGAGTTTCAAGCAAAAGAGTGGCAGAATCTAAAACTTGTGTTTGGAAAGTACTGCTGTTCACCTAGGTAAAAAATGAATGGAGTTGATATGTATCCAAGTATCCAGACATCTAAGCATCCAAGCACCTTGCCATTGGGCAGCCAAATTTTTCTTCCTGGAGTTTACAGTTTGTCAGACAAACATGATGAACTAATACAAAGCCAAGTACCAATTTGGCCCCAATTTTTCTGCCACTGCTCTACCTTGGGGCTAATTAAACTATCCTACAGGAGTCCTCCTGGGACACATTTCCTTGAGCAATAGGGTCTAGGGAATGCAGTTACAGCTTAACCTTCTTTTCCCACAAAAGAAGTCTCCTGAGTTTAAATGGTCTAAAAACTCATGGTGGGGGTGGAAGTAAAAGCAGGCAGTGCCAACAGTATTAATATTTTATGCCTACAAGGCAGCTTTGTAGCCAGGGTTCTCAAAGCTTTAACAAACATGCATTTTTAAAATCTCTCTCGCTATGTGGTGAAAACACGGGAAATTAGAGGTAATGATTGAACTTGCTGTGGTCTCAGTCTTAAAACAGAACCTGGAATTGGACCCCTCTCTCCGTCTTGTGCTGCTCCCTAGACCCAAGATGAATCCACGCTGGGTAGAGTTGGACCCTTGACTAGAGAAGTTGAATATTTTGAAAAGATGTTCTAAATGGTTAGGTCCTTATGGCAACATAGGTAAGTAGCTGTGTTGGGAAAGTATTCTCACTTCCAAGGACAAAAAGGAATCCACACGGTCCACACAAATAAATGAGGCCAGTGTAAAAATGGCAGCCATCACATGAGGAGAAGTGCTGCACAGGCTCCCCATCTGGGTTTCCTTCCCACCTCGCAATGACCATCAGGCAGGGGGGGGAAAGTGACATAGATACGCATTTACTTCTTAAAGGAAACATGATCATGTCAGAAGTCAATGAAAAAGACATATAGTGCCTGAGAGTTTCCAATGTAGGCAGACTTAATACAATCTCTTCCACTGATAACGCAAGTAGATTTTCTCAATGTCAACTGCAAGAACTCTACCAAATTCTTCCCCGGACCATAACTCCCGGTAGAGCTAGTATGCTGCTCCACCCATAACTATGGCTTGCTTATTTATATGTGGCTTTTTTTCCTGGACAACATCCTTATGAAGAGGGGCCCTGTAATTACGTAGCTTGAAGCAGGTCCTGGCAGTTCAGTCACAACTTGACCCTCTACTCCATTTGACTGGACCCTAACTTGTATTACATTACTCTTGTGGTCCTAGGAATTTAAGCAACGTGCAGCTTCCTTCTCAGAACTGTGTCTTGTCTCTCCAAGGTCCTCCAGAATCCTCCTAATTTTTCTCTGACTTAACATGCTATCTACTAAGTATGCTACTATTATCAATCATTTTCGGATCAACAGATCCAATACGTTACACCAGGAAAGAGGAACTTAGGAAGGAGAAGGCACAATCTTGCTCCCAGCTGCCACTGTTTAGAAGTCAGTGGGTAGAATTGCTCTACCTGGGACTTCAGTTCACTGAAGCCGTTCCCCACAGGTTCCATGGTCCTCAGCCAAGTAAGTAGTAGTCCTCTTTCCTACCCCTCTTCTTTCCCTGGGAATGACAGGGTAGAGAATGGGGAAACCAGGAAAAAAGCTTTAGTTCCTGCTAGGATAACAAACACCTCTTCATAGCTGGAACATCAATTCCATTCTGTGTTGTGGGATGTTTATATCAATAAGACATTTGGATAAACTACAGTTATCATTTCAAGAGGTAATGAAACCCACGGAGCTCTGTGAGTAACCAGATGAGTAATTTTTAAACAAAGCAATCACGTCAGTTTTCTGGGCCTAGATTTTCTCACTTGAGAAATGAAGGGGTTAGACTAGAAAATGAGCTTTAAGACAAAGAATCATGATTCCAGCCATCCATAATGCTCTACTGGCTTTAACATATTGGGGTCATTGGGTTCCTTTGAGAATCTAACAAAAACTATGGGAAAAAAAAGTTAATGCTTCAGAAATTTTGGAAATAATCCAGGGGATTCACAGACGTTTTCTGCTCACCTGACCCCAATCCATTTCCGTACTCCAGACACCCCTCCCCTATTGCTCTGTAAGAAGGGGAAATTTTTTAAAGAGCCCCACAATGGGCATGTAACAGGTACTCAGAAATGCTCCTTGAGGGAGTGAATTAATTAAGTCTATCCCATGATTTATATGTTTTCTATCTTCACAGATGCAGTCTTATGTCACACCATCATCCCTCAAAATAAATTATTTATTAAATATCCCCTTGCATTTATTATTATCTACAAACTAAATGGCATTATTAAATTCTAAGGACTGGTGCATACCCCATAGAAGCTAGAGAATACTAAGTATAGAGAAGTGAGAATGATCCAGAAACCCATCAGTCACTCCACTAACCACCAGGGTTTTTTGAGCTACTTGGGCTGGTGTGTATTCACTCTTCAAGTTCCGTATTTATTCAGAGAGGATGGTCTCCCCAAAGAGAGAAGGGCATTTTTAAATTCAAGTATATTCTACATAGTGGACAGGAAAGACAACATCTCAAGAACCCCAAATGAAATCTCTACTCAAGTTTGGTTCATATTTCCAGAAGGCTTTATAATGATATCTAACTCATTCAAATTAATTGGTCCTTTGTAGGAGATGATGACATCTTATTTATTTTCCTATTTTTTATTGTTTTTACTATTTATTGTTTTTATTACCTTGAATAATCTTAATGGAATCCAGTATCATTTGAGAAAAAAAAGTGTAAATCCCCTAAAATATTCAGCACAAGTAATAAGGAATCAGAGGTTTTGCCCATGGATTAGAAATTGGCTGTCACTGTAGCATCTGATTGTAGATATGATCCTGTTTATAGCAGGTGGTTTGGGTGGAAATTTCCACTTTTTTTTTTTAAGCTGTACCAATAATACCAGCTAAATGCTACCTTGATTTCTCATTACCAAACCTTGGCTTTTGACTCATCTCAGAATAATCTGGCATAATTTGTGTATTATATGGCTGCACTCCAAATTCTGTCTGCCTGGTGTAGTATGGTAAGCTAATCCAAAACATCTGTCCTGCACTTTGCATTCAAAATCCCTAAAAGAGGATATAGGCTAATGGAAAATAGATCTTCCTTTTGTGCTTTAGCTATTCAAAACTAGGTCCTTAAACAAACATTCAGAAACAAATTTGTCTTCTATAAATGGATTCCAAGCACATGTTGACATAAATAGGTGTGCATAGTTCTTCTCCAGGACCCACAAGCCTGGAAACAGTCTAGTCAGCCAATCCATCTTCCAGATTCACTAAATTCTCGTTATTCAGAAGGTATTGGTAGTGGTTGGCTTGAATTTTGGACCCTCATGAGCCCACCCCCTGGTATTCATGCCCTTATGCTCCTCACACATTAAGTCTATGCTTGGACATGTGACTTGCTTTGGCCAATGGGACCTTAGCAAACTCGAAGCAAGCAGAGGTTTGAAAAGTGCTTATGTACTGAATCTTATCGTCTTGGAATATCCCACCTTGGAAGCCCATTGCTGTTCTGAAAGTAGCTTAGTCTGACTACTGATTGCTATGAAGCCATGTAGAGAGAGGCCCTGGCAGAGGAGAGCTTGTCTTGAAAGTCCCAGCCCCCAGCGCAGCTCCCCCAGCTGAAAGTAGCCAACTGAGTGACCTCAGCTATACTATGCAGAATAGAAAACTGCCCAGCTGAGCACGGTCAACCCACAGAATCAGGAGTAATAATAAATAATAATAAATCATTGTTGTTTTAAACCTCAAGATAAAGATATAAAGATTTATAATGTTATATAGTTTTAACCCCACATTTCAGTTAATACAAAATGGACATATATTTATATCATGCATATATGTATATATATTACAAGATATATCTATATATCTATATTATAAGATATAATTGTGATATGAATGGTAGTTCTTGTCATTGTTTTTATTATTCACAAAGACTTCAAACTTTAATGCCCATAGTAGACAGGAAAGACAAATTGTCAAGTGTAAATAAATTGTGCCTGAATTAACATCTCTTTTTCAAAAGTATTTTTCACCATACTTGTACTCAAAATAAATAAAAGCATTGACTAAGACTTATAAAATTCTTTTTTTAGAAGATTTTATTTTTAAGTAATGTTTGCACCCAACATGGGGCTCAGACTTACAACCCTGAGATGATTTATAAAATTCTAAAGCATTAAGAGATAAATGTTTATTAATTGGCTGTGCTGAAGGCTAAAGACATTAAGTATACAAATACATGTAAAATTGAAAAAAAAAAAAAAAAGGGCGCCTGGGTGGCTCAGATGGTTAAGCGTCTGCCTACGGCTCAGGTCATGATCCCAGAGTCCTGGGATCGAGTCCCACATCGGGCTCTCTGCTCCTTGGGAGCCTGCTTCTCCCTCTGCCTCTCTCTCTCTCTCTCTGTCTCTCATGAATAAATAAATAAAATCTTTAAAAAAAACCCAAATACATGTAAAATTGAACTATAAACTGAGGCATATGAAAACTTGTTTTTCCTCTTAAAGGACTGTAGGCCTAAACTACTTCTTTTGGTCTCCACAAAATCAATTAATTTAGTTGATAAATCATGTACTTTTTTCTACTTTTGTTCAAACTTAATTAGAAACTAACCAATTATTAAATTCTATCTAGTATTGTTTCAGTAATAATTACCACTTATTTTGTGATTATTAAGTGTTAGGAATTCTGCTCATACCTTTGCATAGATTAACTGATCATCACAACCTGCAAAGTGGATAGAGTATTCTTCCTACATTTGGAGGAGAAACATAAAGATCAGAAGGAAATTTTCCAAAGTCATAAAGCATATATGTGACAGAGCCACTTCCAAGTGGTTGGTTTAGAAGCCTCTGTTCCTATAATTCTTTAAGCCAGGGGCCAGAAAACTTTTTCTGTAAAGGGCTAGAGAATAGTAAATATTTTTAGTTTTGCAGTTCATACAACTCAATGCTGCTATTATAGTGCAAAAGCAGTCAAAGGCAACAAATAAATGAATGGGGTATGCCTGTGTTCCAATACAATTTTATTTATAAAAACAGGTGGTGGGCTATATTTAGCTTGCACCTATAGTTTTTTGTTTTTTGTTTTTTTATTTCTTTGAGAGAGAGAGTGAGCGAGAGAGAGAGCATGAGCTGGGAGCAGGGGGAGGGGAGGGGAAGGAAGAAGCAGAGGGAGAGGGAAAAAAGCAGCCTAATGCGGGCTTGATGCCTGGCTCAATCCCTGGACTCTGGAATCATGACCTGAGCTGAAGGCAGACACTTAACCGACTGAGCCACCCAGTCACCCCACACTTATAGTTTTAAGACTTACAACCCATTGTCCCCACAGCTTCCCAAACCAATAATGATCAAATGTGAGCTCAAATCAGAATCACTTGGAGGGCTTGTTAAAACAGATTGCTGGGCTCTCCCCCAGAAGTTCTGGTTCAGTAGGTCTGGGATATGTCCAAGAATTTGCATTTCTGTCAGGTTCCAAGATGATACGATGTTACTGGAACAGGGCACATACTTTGAGAACCACTGCTGTAAGTATACAGGACTTCAGTTGCTGACTCTAAAGTAGATCACCATCCTGAAGATCTAAATCTGTCTTGCTACATTTTTAGTGAACTCAAGCACCCTGAGATGGTAATTTTAATGAAACTGTTGTCTTTGTTTCCTCTCTCTCTTTGTTTTATTGTGGGTCCATGAGGAGGTGTATGCATGAGGAGCTGGAGGGAGGAGCGATAAGGAGAGTTATAGTGAATGTTGAACGTAGATTGACAGCGCCTGTCTCCACCACTTACTCCATTCCTTTGAGCCTGTCCCTTCTCCATCTTTCGAAGATGAAACACTTGTGACAAGTTTTAATCTTGTCTTAGACAAGACTCAGACATATGCATACATAACCATATATTTGTGTATGATATTTGATGTGAACTTTGAAGGTTATGGACTTAGGATAACATAACCTTACAGAATGACCAACTGAGCTTTCTACAGGGGTGACAAGATGCAGTAAGTTATGTTGGAGTGAACCAAGAAACAGAAGAAATAGTGATTTTTTCCGAGTGCTTAACTGAGTGTAAATGAGGAAAAAAAAGAACATTCACTATACATGATCTCAGAGCCCAGTGGTGGCCTTCCACGGAATTAGCATTCGTCATTTCTACATTTTTCACAATGATGCTATAGTTTAGAAGATTTCATCACAGGGTAGTTAAAAGCAAAGACTCCTGGGCCATAACACCCATGTGAATTCCAGGTCTTTACTTACTATATCTGTGAGCTTGGGCATGATTTTACCCCCTCTTCTCTTCCTCCATAAAACAGGATGTTGATTGCACTTCCTTTAAAGGTTATACGAGGGCTAAACAAGTTATTATGTGGACAGAGACTGATCACATGGTAAATACTTATTAAGATGGTGCATACTGTTGAATATGTTTTATAATTGAGGAGACTGAGTGTGAGAGAGATGGACTGTTGCATTCAGGGTGATTTTACATGTGTCCTAATCACCAAAACAAGCTTTGGACCTGGCTGCGGCTGATTCCAAAGCTTTGGCGCC